>NC_064621.1:572322442-572625472 GCF_023898315.1 Schistocerca nitens | reverse complement strand
GTCAGTAACTGTTAAGAAAGAACAGACCGTTTCAATAGAGGAATCTGTAGACAGGTGGAAGGGAAACATGTGTTGGGGGATGGAGCGGCAGACAAGTTGACTATCTGATCAGTCAAAAGTACCCAGACAGCCCTATGTAATGCAGAATTGTTCACTAGCTGTCACAAGAAGCGGATCCATCAGCATAAAAGGAAGGGAGGGGGGGCAAGTGTTGTGTTATCAATAGGAAGCAGTAACAGCAAAATCCGTCTGTCAGCTCGGTCACTTCGAACATGGGCTAGTCACGTGATATTTGATGTGACACGAGTAACAAATCCACCGGTAACATTCCATCCCTCATATAGCTGCCCGAGTGTATTGTTAGTGGCGTTATCGTTAAGTGGAAAAGCGAAGGAACAACCACAACTGTACCAAACCAGGCAGGCTTTATGTACGAACGGACAGGGAACGTCGAGCATTTTGGAGGGTTGTCCTAAAAAATAGCGTGGAATCAGTGGAAGCAATCACTCGACAGATTCAAAGTGTTAGCAGCAGTCCAACTAATACAGGGTGTTTCAAAAATGACCGGTATATTTGAAACGGCAATAAAAACTAAACGAGCAGCGATAGAAATACACCGTTTGTTGCAATATGCTTGGGACAACAGTACATTTTCAGGCAGACAAACTTTCGAAATTACAGTAGTTACAATTTTCAACAACAGATGGCGCTGCAAGTGATGTGAAAGATATAGAAGACAACGCAGTCTGTGGGTGCGCCATTCTGTACGTCGTCTTTCTGCTGTAAGCGTGTGCTGTTCACAACGTGCAAGTGTGCTGTAGACAACATGGTTTATTCCTTAGAACAGAGGATTTTTCTGGTGTTGGAATTCCACCGCCTGGAACACAGTGTTGTTGCAACAAGACGAAGTTTTCAACGGAGGTTTAATGTAACCAAAGGACCGAAAAGCGATACAATAAAGGATCTGTTTGAAAACTTTCAACGGACTGGGAACGTGACGGATGAACGTGCTGGAAAGATAGGGCGACCGCGTACGGCAACCACAGAGGGCAACGCGCAGCTAGTGCAGCAGGTGATCCAACAGCGGCCTCGGGTTTCCGTTCGCCGTGTTGCAGCTGCGGTCCAAATGACGCCAACGTCCACGTATCGTCTCATGCGCCAGAGTTTACACCTCTATCCATACAAAATTCAAACGCGGCAACCCCTCAGCGCCGCTACCATTGCTGCACGAGAGACATTCGCTAACGATATAGTGCACAGGATTGATGACGGCGATATGCATGTGGGCAGCATTTGGTTTACTGACGAAGCTTATTTTTACCTGGACGGCTTCGTCAATAAACAGAACTGGCGCATATGGGGAACCGAAAAGCCCCATGTTGCAGTCCCATCGTCCCTGCATCCTCAAAAAGTACTGGTCTGGGCCGCCATTTCTTCCAAAGGAATCATTGGCCCATTTTTCAGATCCGAAACGATTACTGCATCACGCTATCTGGACATTCTTCGTGAATTTGTGGCGGTACAAACTGCCTTAGACGACACTGCGAACACCTCGTGGTTTATGCAAGATGGTGCCCGGCCACATCGCACGGCCGACGTCTTTAATTTCCTGAATGAATATTTCGATGATCGTGTGATTGTTTTGGGCTATCCGAAACATACAGGAGGCGGCGTGGATTGGCCTCCCTATTCGCCAGACATGAACCCCTGTGACTTCTTTCTGTGGGGACACTTGAAAGACCAGGTGTACCGCCAGAATCCAGAAACAATTGAACAGCTGAAGCAGTACATCTCATCTGCATGTGAAGCCATTCCGCCAGACACGTTGTCAAAGGTTTCGGGTAATTTCATTCAGAGACTACGCCATATTATTGCTACGCATGGTGGATATGTGGAAAATATCGTACTACAGAGTTTCCCAGACCGCAGCGCCATCTGTTGTTAAAAATTGTAACTACTGTAATTTCGAAAGTTTGTCTGCCTGAAAATGTACTGTTGTCCCAAGCATATTGCAACAAACGGTGTATTTCTATCGCTGCTCGTTTAGTTTTTATTGCCGTTTCAAATATACCGGTCATTTTTGAAACACCCTGTACAATGACTTCGCGTAGGGAGTTAAAAAGGGACAGGCTACAGTGGTTGAACAGCTCCTCATAAGCTACGCAGCGTCGCCATTGCACAGTGAATATCTGGAAACGAGTGATTTGTAGTGATGAATCAAGCTAAATCTACGGCAATCCGCAGGGTCTGGAATTGGCGAACGCCTGGAGAATGTCACGTGGCGTCATGCGGAGAGCCAACAGCGAAGTACGGAGGAGGTAGTGTTCCAGTAAGGCGGCGTTCCTCGCGGTTGGGGTGTGGCCCCCTTACTGAGCATAAGGAAACACTGAATGCGAAAAGCAATGAAAGCATTTTACAGCACTGTGTAGTGCGTACAGTGGAGGAACAGTTCGGAGACGATGACTGTTTCACCATGACCCTGTTATAAAGCACCATCTGTGAGGCAAAGGTTTGTGGACAATAGTTTTAGTTAGTATTAGTTTCTGTTATGTCATGTTCCGTAGATCATTTTCCCGATTGTTTTATCGATATGATGTGGAACAAGTCAGATTACGAGATATATATACACACACATGAATAGTGCTTATTTTAATATTACTGAAATTTTTAGTTCTACACATGCAACTACATTTAGAGGTACAATTTTTTTTACCATTTCTGAAACAGAAACTCGTCCATGGAGTAGAGGAGTTGTCCAAAAGAAATGATTTTAAGCTAGATTTAAAACTTGATCTACTTGCCAGACACTTTATGTTGTTGGGAAAATGATCAAAAATTTTTGTTGCTGAATAATGTACTCCTTTTTGAGCAACTGACAGCTTCAATAATGGATGGGAAAGGTCATTTTTCCCTCTAGTGTTGTACGAATGAACATCACTGTTCTTCGCGAATTGAGATGGATTATTTGTAACGAATTTCATTAGCAAATATCGTGCAGTTAAAATACTTTACTCCTTGAAAAGGTGCCTACATGACGTCCTTGGGTGAACACCACTAATTATTCTCACTGCTCTCTTTTGTGCAATCAGTACTTTATGTCTAAGTGGTGTGCTACCCCAGAAAACTATTCCATAAGACATTATTGACTGGAAATATGCAAAGTACGTTAGGAGGCTGATCTGTTTATTACCAAGACTAGCGATTATATGAAGAGCGAAAGAAGCTGAACTTAGTTGTTTGAGAAGCTCAGTAATATGCTTCTTCCAGTTCAAGTTGTCATCAATGTGGACACCCAAAAATTTGGAGAAATCTACCCTGTTAACTGAGCCCTGTTCATATGCCACATCAATTGTCGGTATGACTCTATTTCGTGTACAAAACTGGATATAGTGAGTTTTTTTCAAAATTAAGGGAGATTCCATTTTCTGAGAACCACTTAAGACATCCTTAACAGTATCTTCAGCTGCTTTTTCTGAAATGGGATTTATTATAACACTAATGTCATCTTCAAAAAGGACTAGTTCCGCTTGCTGAACGTTACGTGGGAGGTCACTCACATGAGTAAGGAACAGCAGAGGACCTAATATTGAACCATGTGGGACTCCCTTTGTGGTAACTCCCCATTCACTAGAATTTATCACCCACCATTATTTGTGCTATTCAGCACAACTTTTTGCTTTCTATTCATTAAGTATGATTCAAACCAGCTGTGTGTATAGCCTTTTATTCCATAAAACCTGAGTTTTTCTAAGAGTGTGACATGATCCACACAGTCAAATGCCTTGGAGCGATCACAAAAAATATCAACTGGCGATAATTTGTTATTTAGGGCTTGTACTATTTGATGGGTAAATGTGTAGATAGCATTCTCAGTCGAGTAACCCTTCCGCAGTCCGAACTGTGACATGCTGAGTAAATTATTTTCACTTAAATGTGAGACTACTCTTGAATACATAACTTTTTCGAATATTTTAGAAAATGAAGTCAGCATTGAGATTCGTCTATAATTATTTAAGTCACTCTTGTCCCCTTTCTTACGAAGGGGTTTGACAATTGCGTATTTCAATATGTCTGGAAAACTGAGGTTCCTGAGCTGGCCTGTCCAGAGTCCCGACCTAAGCCCAGTGGAACACTTTTGGGACGAGTCAGAACGTTGACTTCGTTCCACACCTCAGAGTATCCAACAACACTACCGTCTCTCGTTTCAGCCCTGAAGGAAGAATGGGTTTCAATTCCTCGACAGACATTGACACACTTCACTGAAACTGTCCGAACGAAGATGAAGCAGTCATAAAGGGGATGGGTGGACGCGCCTCATATCAACATTCAGTAATAGGTTTCCAGATGGTTTTTATTAAAAAGTGTATGTGGAAGATATAGCCTCTGTGATAGAAAGAGGACCATCAGTTGGTTTTTGAAGTTGCAAAAGAGTTTGATTTTTCTGCTGTTTTGAGGGAAGATCGTTCCAAAGTCGTGTTCCTGATACAGAAAACGACTTTGCGAAATGTGTAACGTGATGGTGTAGAGATTTCTGATACGCGGAGAACGAGTATTTTTGTAAATAGCAGCGTTAGAGTTGATTATAAATAAGGGGGAGTGCAATGACTGAGCAGACGGTACAGCAAACGGTGGTATATTAGTCCGTACCCATATCTGAGTGGTCGAGCGGTTCTAGGCCCTTCAGTCTGGAACCGCGCGACCACTACGGTCGCAGGTTCGAATCCTGCCTCGGGCATGGATGTGTGTGGTGTCCTTAGATTAGTTAGGGTTAAGTAGTTCTAAGTTCTAGGGGACTGGCGACCTCCGATGTTGAGTCCCATAGTGCTCAGAGCCATTTGAACCATTTGAACCCATATTTGACGCACTCATAATAATTTTTCGTACGCTCGAGAAATCGAACATAACGATTGTTTTGCAGACACGCTTTCACCGCTAGTATCAACCAGCGTGGGCTTACAAATCAAAGTCCTTGAATGCTGGTATCACCATAAATCACCATAACCAAGAACTGGGCACCATAGTTATTCTACTTGGGTACCTTTTTTTTTTTTTTTTTTTTTTTAAGCTCCAGCCCCCAAACGCTTTTAATTATCCAAGAAGTGAAAGATTTGTTCTGCAAACGAACTGACTTTTCAGCCATTAAAACTACTGTAACTTCTACGGGGTTCACGCTGATGGAACAAATTCACACTCTGTAACTGATATACGAGGATAATCCCAAAAGTAAGGTCTCCTATTTTTTTATAAGTACATAGACCTGTTTATTTCTACAGTGGTTTACATCAGTTTACAGCTTGAACATTTAGCTTATTTTTCGACATAAACACCATTCCTTTCGATGCATTTTGTAGACGCTGTGGCAGTTTTTGTATGCACGTGTCATACCAGCTCGCCGCCATGCTGTTCAGAAAGTTATGAACCTCTTCTTTCACCTCGTCGTCGGAGCTGAATCGCTGGGAGCACAGTTAACGCTGACAGGTACTGTGAGACTCTGAAAAAACGGGCAATTCAGAACCGAAGAAGAGCAATGTTGAGCAAGGGCATACACATTCTCCATGACAACTCTCGCCCACACATCGCTCGGCAAACCGTTGCTCTCCTGCAACAGTTTCCTCCTCGAACATAATCACCCACCCACCATATAGTCCTGACTAGGGGCCTAGTGACTATTACCTGTTCCCTAGGTTAAAAGAACGTTTGGACGGAAAGCGATTCAGCTCCGACGACGAGGTGAAAGAAGAGGTTCATAACTTTCTGAATAGTATGGCGGCGAGCTGGTATGACATGGGCATACAAAACCTGCCACAGCGTCTACAAAAATGCATCGACAGGAATGGTGATTACGTCGAAAAATACCTAAATGTTCAAGCTGTAAACTGATGTAAACCATTGTAGAATTAAACAGGTCTACGTACTTATAAAAAAATAGGAGACCTTAATTTTGGGATTACCCTCGTAGAACACATTATTTCTTGGTATCAATTTGCATCCACAGAGCCGCTGTGACCGAACTGTTTTAGGCGCTTCAGTCCGCAACCCCACTGCTGCTACGGTCGCAGTTTCGAATCCTGCCTCGGGCATGGATGTGTGTGATGTCCTTAGGTTAGTTAGGTTTAAGTAGTTCTAAGTCTACGGGACTGATGACCTTAGATGTTAAGTCCCATAGCGCTTAGAGCCATTTGAACCATTTTTGCATCCCCAGAGAACGCTTATGTTTTTGTGGAGGCGTCTGCCATTTGAGAAGCAGTGTGTGGTGGAATAGAGAGAATGTGCATCTGAAGTTTTTAAGTCATCTAATATAACAAAAAGCTTATTTTCGTTATCAAGTGAAATATGGAAAATCAAAAGAACAGTAACTCCTGTTAAGAGAGTTACTTTATGTGGAATAAGGAGCGCTCAGGAACAAAATTCAGAATGTTTGTGGACGAACTAACAGAAATGGCAGAGAATAATCCGCAACTACATGTCTCTAAGTCGTTACGAGTCAACCAAAAATATCTAGTCAGCTTTATACTACAATCGGGTTAAGAGTTGGAAGTATTTAATTGGCGGTTGTCGACGACGTCACCCGGCTGCAGTCCCGTAAGTTGTTTGAAAACTTAATGACTATTTATTGTCTACTGTCTGAAATAGTAGATAAACAGTCGTATAAACATGAAGTATTTACAAAAAAAAATTTAAATATTATTAAGTAAATCTGGTACTGTCAGTGTGTAAAGAATGCTTGTAACGCGTGGACATCTGTATACTCAATCGGACCTAGTGGTAATGAAAATGTGATTTTGGTACTATTCGAGGACTCGGTAGAAGAACAGCTGCGTGTCATTCTTTCTTTCTGCCATAAGTGACAGTTAACTGCATTGGAAAAGTGATCGTTGCCGACTACTGCCGGCTAACGTCGCTGTTCGCTGTCAACAATCTCTTCCGCAACGTAGCGTGGGAACCTGGAAAGAGCTAGAAGTCTTGTATTAACCATTAGCAAGACGTAGAGATGTTGAGGAGACTGAACTGATGAGGTTTATCTTGAACTCATTTTTCCTAAGGATTGGTCACTGTCTTGAGTATTGAACAATGAAAAAACTTTTGAAGATTCTGCCATGAGAAAGTTTTTTTCTCTTCGCTTATACATGTTTTGCTGTTATAACACCAAAATCAGTGGGTCGCCATTTCCTTTACATTGTGAAAATATTGGATGAGGATACGTATGGGGCGAGTTGGAATTGTGTGCACCATATTCAAAATTGTTTAACAAAAACATGGGCCTTAACAGTACATTTCATCTTTCGTGTCATTGTCTGTCTTTAACAGTACAGCTGCTATTCCAATACACTTTTGAAATTCTTGAATTTTGGAAGATGTTAATAATATGATTTAATTAATTTCTCTTGCTTGTGCTTGTTACTTATTTATTTATTTAAGCTGACCTGAATAAGGCCATCAGGCCCTCTCGTACTTCGAACAAGGGTGTCACACGTACGATACCTTTTTTTACAACATAGTTACCTAAGAAATAACAATTTTAATGTGACAAATAGTATTAAAATGATTTGAGTGTCTACAGTGTCAATATGAGTTAATAATACTGACTATGAACTAGTAAAGTTACTACTGGCCACAACTACACTCCTGGAAATGGAAAAAAGAACACATTGACACCGGTGTGTCAGACCCACCATACTTGCTCCGGACACTGCGAGAGGGCTGTACAAGCAATGATCACACGCACGGCACAGCGGACACACCAGGAACCGCGGTGTTGGCCGTCGAATGGCGCTAGCTGCGCAGCATTTGTGCACCGCCGCCGTCAGTGTCAGCCAGTTTGCCGTGGCATACGGAGCTCCATCGCAGTCTTTAACACTGGTAGCATGCCGCGACAGCGTGGACGTGAACCGTATGTGCAGTTGACGGACTTTGAGCGAGGGCGTATAGTGCGCATGCGGGAGGCCAGGTGGACGTACCGCCGAATTGCTCAACACGTGGGGCGTGAGGTCTCCACAGTACATCGATGTTGTCACCAGTGGTCGGCGGAAGGTGCACGTGCCCGTCGACCTCGGACCGGACCGCAGCGACGCACGGATGCACGCCAAGACCGTAGGATCCTACGCAGTGCCGTAGGGGACCGCACCGCCACTTCCCAGCAAATTAGGGACACTGTTGCTCCTGGGGTATCGGCGAGGACCATTCGCAACCGTCTCCATGAAGCTGGGCTACGGTCCCGCACACCGTTAGGCCGTCTTCCGCTCACGCCCCAACATCGTGCAGCCCGCCTCCAGTGGTGTCGCGACATGCGTGAATGGAGGGACGAATGGAGACGTGTCGTCTTCAGCGATGAGAGTCGCTTCTGCCTTGGTGCCAATGATGGTCGTATGCGTGTTTGGCACCGTGCAGGTGAGCGCCACAATCAGGACTGCATACGACCGAGGCACACAGGGCCAACACCCGGCATCATGGTGTGGGGAGCGATCTCCTACACTGGCCGTACACCACTGGATCGTCGAGGGGACACTGAATAGTGCACGGTACATCCAAACCGTCATCGAACCCATCGTTCTACCATTCCTAGACCGGCAAGGGAACTTGCTGTTCCAACAGGACAATGCACGTCCGCATGTATCCCGTGCCACCCAACGTGCTCTAGAAGGTGTAAGTCAACTACCCTGGCCAGCAAGATCTCCGGATCTGTCCCCCATTGAGCATGTTTGGGACTGGATGAAGCGTCGTCTCACGCGGTCTGCACGTCCAGCACGAACGCTGGTCCAACTGAGGCGAAAGGTGGAAATGGCATGGCAAGCCGTTCCACAGGACTACATCCAGCATCTCTACGATCGTCTCCATGGGAGAATAGCAGCCTGCATTGCTGCGAAAGGTGGATATATACTGTACTAGTGCCGACATTGTGCATGCTCTGTTGCCTGTGTCTATGTGCCTGTGGTTCTGTCAGTGTGATCATGTGATGTATCTGACCCCAGGAATGTGTCAATAAAGTTTCCCCTTCTTGGGACAATGAATTCACGGTGTTCTTATTTCAATTTCCAGGAGTGTATATTATGCTGCTGCTGCCACTAATAGTGATAATAATAATAACAATAATGGCAATAATAACAATAATGTTAGTGACAGGTATAAAAAGAACTTGTAACTGTACAAAATAGTTGCTTTCTGATATAATGAGTTATGTGGAGAGGAAACTTAAGGAGACTGCAGCAGTTAAGCATACCGGGAAACGAGGAAGTTCTGGTTGGAAAGAAGGATGTACAAGGGCAACGAGTACACACAGGGACAATGGTAATCATTATTGTAGCTTTGGTAGATACGTCATTAACTGTCTTCTGAGGCTGGAGGTGGTTTCCCTGTTGTCAAAAGTCTATGAAATGTATTCGCAACTATATTCTCTTCCAACATTTACTTGTTGTTTTACAGTAAAATAAGGGGAAACTCAATGTTGATCGTATATTATCACCGAAACATGCATGGGCGAAACCAGAGCGAGAGCGAGAAAACGAGAAATTTTATGTTGTCCGGGCAGAATGTTCAAACTATGCGATCGTAAGGCTTAGTTAAAACGAATGAGCTGCATTTCTTCATGTGGAAAGATGAACTGTTTCGATATGACGTGAATCGTTGAACTGAGAAACAATCTGTGGTTCGTCCTAGGATCTTCATACACCATCAAGCCGACAGCTAAACTCATGGTGTAGTCACGGACAGGATAAACATTGTAGCTCTTTTCTGCAATTCTGTGACGTCTTGACGTAGATCCACCTGTGCGTGACTGTTCCATTCAACCGACTGCAAACATATCACATTTCACTGCTACCGTTTTCTGAGCGGTGGAAGGTCAACGGCCGCCTGGTTAGAGCTGTGAACTTTCTACAGGGTACCACAGCAGCCAATGTGCTCTTTAAAGGGGCTTACTAAGGTTTTTTCCAGTACGTTTTCACCGACGTACGGCCACTCCATCGGTCACTGAGCCAGACAAATGGAGATCTATAGCGGAACTACTCTGACGGAAAAAATACCGCAACACCAAGAGGGAGTTGTGCGACATAAACGAAAGTTGGTAGGCGTGTTTCTACACTCCTGGAAATTGAAATAAGAACACCGTGAATTCATTGTCCCAGGAAGGGGAAACTTTATTGACACATTCCTGGGGTCAGATACATCACATGATCACACTGACAGAACCACAGGCACATAGACACAGGCAACAGAGCATGCACAATGTCGGCACTAGTACAGTGTATATCCACCTTTCGCAGCAATGCAGGCTGCTATTCTCCCATGGAGACGATCGTAGAGATGCTGGATGTAGTCCTGTGGAACGGCTTGCCATGCCATTTCCACCTGGCGCCTCAGTTGGACCAGCGTTCGTGCTGGACGTGCAGACCGCGTGAGACGACGCTTCATCCAGTCCCAAACATACTCAATGGGGGACAGATCCTGAGATCTTGCTGGCCAGGGTAGTTGACTTACACCTTCTAGAGCACGTTGGGTGGCACGGGATACATTCGGACGTGCTTTGTCCTGTTGGAACAGCAAGTTCCCTTGCCGGTCTAGGAATGGTAGAACGATGGGTTCGATGACGGTTTGGATGTACCGTGCACTATTCAGTGTCCCCTCGACGATCACCAGTGGTGTACGGCCAGTGTAGGAGATCGCTCCCCACACCATGATGCCGGGTGTTGGCCCTGTGTGCCTCGGTCGTATGCAGTCCTGATTGTGGCGCTCACCTGCACGGCGCCAAACACGCATACGACCATCATTGGCACCAAGGCAGAAGCGACTCTCATCGCTGAAGACGACACGTCTCCATTCGTCCCTCCATTCACGCCTGTCGCGACACCACTGGAGGCGGGCTGCACGATGTTGGGGCGTGAGCGGAAGACGGCCTAACGGTGTGCGGGACCGTAGCCCAGCTTCATGGAGACGGTTGCGAATGGTCCTCGCCGATACCCCAGGAGCAACAGTGTCCCTAATTTGCTGGGAAGTGGCGGTGCGGTCCCCTACGGCACTGCGTAGGATCCTACGGTCTTGGCGTGCATCCGTGCGTCGCTGCGGTCCGGTCCCAGGTCGACGGGCACGTGCACCTTCCGCCGACCACTGGCGACAACATCGATGTACTGTGGAGACCTCACGCCCCACGAGTTGAGCAATTCGGCGGTACGTCCACCCGGCCTCCCGCATGCCCACTATACGCCCTCGCTCAAAGTCCGTCAACTGCACATACGGTTCACGTCCACGCTGTCGCGGCATGCTACCGGTGTTAAAGACTGCGATGGAGCTCCGTATGCCACGGCAAACTGGCTGACACTGACGGCGGCGGTGCACAAATGCTGCGCAGCTAGCGCCATTCGACGGCCAACACCGCGGGTCCTGGTGTGTCCGCTGTGCCGTGCGTGTGATCATTGCTTGTACAGCCCTCTCGCAGTGTCCGGAGCAAGTATGGTGGGTCTGACACACCGGTGTCAATGTGTTCTTTTTTCCATTTCCAGGAGTGTACATCTGAAAGATGGTGTGTGTTCAAATTTCACCCCAGCCGCATACGACTGGCGCTAGTAGTGCCGCTATGAGGACGATGCAAATCAGGTTTGTTCTAAATACACGCTGTAACGGTCGTGAACTTTAGTTACCTTTGACACAGGACAGGGTGAGTAGATGTTAGGTCAAGAATGCTTTTAAGGCGGCAAAGACGCCATTATCAACACCACATTGAGTTTGAACGACATCGAGTAACAGGGCTACGAGAAGCTGGATGTTCCTTCTGCGACGCTGCGGAAAGATTTGACAGGGATGTGGCCGCTGTACATGATTACTGGTAGCGGTGGTGACGAGACGTCCGAGCCACGTGCCACTACAGACGGGGAAGACCAATGTGTTCGGCTTATGGCTCTGACGCATCGTACAGCATCTCCGCAGCAATTGAGCAGCAGTTGGTAACATAGTTACTTCAAGGACAGCTCCGAGCAGACGCCTTGTAGTGTGCATTCTTCTGACCGCACAGCACCGCCATTTGCGACATCACTGGTGTCAAGCGAGGGATCGTTGCAGCAAGGTGGAGGGCTCCTGATGAAAACTTATTCTCCCTCGGCGCCAGTGATGGCCGTGCGTTGGTTAGGAGGCCAATCGAGGGCCTGTAATCAACCTATGTGCTTGCTAGACGCCCTGGACCTGCACAAGGAGTTATAGTCTGGGGTGTCATTTCGTAAGATAGCAGGATTACTGCTGTGCTTACCCCAACCACCCTGACTGCAAAACTGTACGTCAGTATGGGGATTCGACCTGTTGTGCTATCTTTCATGAACAGCACTCCAGGGGGTCTTTTCCAAGAGCGCAACGCTCGCTCACATACAGCTGTTGAAACATAACATGCTCTACAGATTGTCGACATGTTGTTTTGGCCTACTAGAGCACTAGATCTCCTGCTGGGCACATACGGAATGTCATCGATGGATAACTCTAGCGTCATCCACAAACAGAATTAAACGTCTCTGTATTGTCCGACCAAGTGCAACAGGCTTGGAACTCCATCGCACAAACTGACACCCGGCACCTGTACAACACAATGCATGGGCGTTTGCACGCTTGCATTCAATATTCTGGCGGTTACGCCGGTTATTAATGTACCAGCATTTCATATTTGTAATGGTTTACCTCGCCCTTATATTAACCTGTGATCCTGCAACGTTACTGACATGCCTCCTAGACAAGTGTATTCCCAAAATTTCATTGCTCTACATTAATTATTAATGGCTGTAGCGAATTTCTTGCGAGTAAAGGTGTTAAGTGGAAAACGCAGAGGTATGTAGTACTAGGATGGTTAACAAAGACTAAAGGATACCTACTATTACACTACTGACCATTACAATTGCTACACCACGAAGATGAGGTGCTACTGACGCGAAATTTAACCGACAGGAAGAAGATGCTGTCATATGGAAATGATTAGCCTTTGAGAGCATTCACACAAGGTTGGCGCCGGTGGCGACACCTAAAACGTGAACAGCAGCTGACCGGCGTTGCCTGGTGAAACGTTGTTGTGATGCCTCGTGTAAGGAGGAGAAATGCGTACCATCACATTTCTGACTTTGATAAAGGTTGAATTGTAGCTTATCCCGACTGCGGTTTATCGTATCGCGACATTGCTGCTCGCGTTTGTCGAGATCCAATGACTGTTAGCAGAATATGGAATCGATGGGTTCAGGAGGGTAATTCGGAACGCCGTACTGGATCCCAACGGCCTCGTATCACTAGCAGTCGAGATGACAGGCATCTTATCCGCATGGCTGTAACGTATCGTGCAGCCACGTCCCGATCCCCGAGTCAACACATGGGGACGTTTGCAAGACAACAACCATCTGCACGAACAGTTCGACAACGTTTGCAGCAGCATGGACTATCAGCTCGGAGACCATGGCTGCGGGTTACCTTTCACGCTGCATCACAGACAGGAGCGCCTGCGATGGTGTACTGAGCGACGAACCTGGGTGCACGAATGGTAAAAAAAGGCCTTCTTTCGGATGAATCCAGGTTATGTTTACAGCATCATGATGTTCGCATCCGTGTTTGGCGACGTCGCAGTGAACGCACATTGGAAGCGTCTATTCGTCATCGCCATACTGGCGTATCACCCGGCGTGATGGTATGGAGTGCCATTTGTTACACGTCTCGGTCACCTCTTGTTCGCACTGACGGCACTTTGAACAGTGGACGTTACATTTCAGCTGTGTTACGATCCGTGGCTCTAGCCTTCATTCGATCCCTGCGAAACCCTTCATTTCAGCAGGGTAATGCACGACCGCATGTTGCAGGTCCTGTGCGGACCTTTCTGGATACAGAAAATGTTCGACTGCTGCCCTGGCCAGCACATTCTCCAGATCTCTCACCAATTGAAAACGTCTGGTCAATGGTGGCCGAGCAACTGGCTCGTCACAATACGCCAGTGAGTACTCTTGATCATCTGTGGTATCGTGTTGAAGCTTCATGGGCAGCTGTACCTGTACACGCCATCCAAGCTCTGTTTGACTCAATGCCCAGGCGTATCAAGGCCGTTATTACGGCCAGAGGTGGTTGTTCTGGGTACCGATTTCTCAGGATCTATGCACCCAGATTGCATGAAAATGTAATCACAAGTCAGTTCTAGTATAATATATCTGTCCAATGAATACCCGTTTATCATCTGCATTTCTTCTTGGTGTAGCAATTTTAATGGGCAGTAGTGTAACTGTACTGGCAGGTTATGGTACGTTCCACAGATGAACGGTCCTCGACGTCGTTCCAGATGAGGAGTGGTGGAGATGTGTAGGAGCGACGGTGGCGCTTACTTCTTTCCCCAGGCCCACAGCGCCCCTGTAGGAGGGGAGGGGTGCGGCGACAGAAAGTGGTGCAGTGAGCCGCGCCGCGCTGTCAAACGGGCCGCGACAAACCTGATTACGCAGCAATTTGCCTGCCGACGGGCCTCTCCCCTGCAGCGGCGCTGAGTGGATCACGGGCGCCGAGCCGCTTCGTGTCGGCGCCGCCTTGAAATAATTACGGCCGTCTCCCCGCAGTCACACTCACCACGGGGGCACTGATATCCCCGCAGACACCGCCACTTGTTAGGCGGAAGGGGAGGACGCGACATCACACTGCTGCAGGCTTAATCGTCCCATTACCGTCTCCATTTACTCTGGCGGGACAAGGGCTTCCGTCCTCTGTTACATTCGACCTTATATCATACACAATGTAAAGAGTATAGACTATCTGATCAAACACGTGTGTGTTATTATTATTTACATTTTATGGCCTTCATTGGACCACTCTAGCCAACTTTATACAGTTTCTGTCACTCCAGAACTTCTTCATTCTCTCGGATCTCATCCTTCTTTCTTCATCGGAGATCACCCTTCCTATTATCTGTTTGTTGATTCTCGTTTTGCAGTCTGGTTTGTTTGTCTGTGAGTTTCCCGGTTTTGTCAGTTTTGTTTCTTAGGTCTTCCAGTGTAATCTGTAGCTCATCCATATCTTCCTTGATTTCTGTAATCCACTAAATGTTGCACTTACTATTCCACAATTTTTTTTATCATTCTCCTGATGATCCTGTTCTCTGGTGTTCTGATTAGATGTCCGAAAAATGAAATGCGTTTCTTCCTGTTTGTACTCATTACCTCTTCTATTTCATTGTAGACTGTTTCTTTTGTAGCTACTCTCCAGTGTCCATCTTTCTGGTACCATTTGTTGATGATTCTTCTCTCTATTTTGAGTATTTTGTGCAGTGTTAGTTGTTTTGAAGATGGTTTCACTTGCGTATGTTATTTCTGCTTGAGTTGCTGTTTTGTAGTGTTTTAATTTTGTTGCTGTTGACAGGCTCTTTTTGTTTTAGGTATTCTTGGTGATATATTGTGCTCTAGTCAATTTGTTTTGTTCTGTTATGCCATGTTGGCTTTTCATTGAGGTTATATGTTATGATTTCTCCCAGATATTTAAATTTATCTACAGTTTTGATTTCTTGATTTCCTATGGCAATTTTGTTTATGAGTGGTAGGTCAGTTAACATGATGACTGTTTTTTCCAAAGGATATTCCAAGACCAATTTTCTGTGCTATTTCCTGTAGTGCGATAACTTGTTGTTTGGTTTCCTGAATACTGTTGGACAAGATAGCAAGGTCATCAGCAAATCCTAGACAATTTAAGCTTATGTTGTCTTTGGATGTTCCAATTTGTATGTTCTTTGGTTTAGTTCAAAAATGGTTTAAATGGGTCAGAGCACTATTGGACTTGACTTCTGAGGTCATCAGTCCCCTAGAACGTAGAACTACTTAAACCTAACTAACCTAAGGACATCACACACATTCATGCCCGAGGCAGCATCCGAACCTGCGACCGTAGCGGTCTCGTGGTTCCAAACAGTAACGCCTAGAACCGCTCGGCCACCCCGGCCGGCTTTGGTTAAGTCTTGTACCATTCCCTCATTATGTATTCTAAAGCACAGTTAAACAACAGGGGTGCCAAGCAATCTCCTTGTCGTAAAGCTGTTTTTATGATGAATGGCTCAGAGAGTTCCCCCCCCCCCCCCCCCCCCGAACTTGCCTATTGATACAGTGTTGGTTAAGGTGAGTTCTATCAATGTGATTAATTTTGTATGGAGCCCGAAATTTCTTAAGATTTTTAACATTGAAGGTCTATGGATACAGTCATATGCTTTTTTAAAGTCCACGAAGGTTATTACAAGAGGTTCATTTCGTTTCTAGTAATATGTTATGGCTAATTTTAAAGTGATGATCTGTTCTGCACAGCTTCTCCAAGGTCTGAAGCCTCCTTGGCATTCACCTAATTCTTCCTCTAGTTGCTCTTTGATCCTCTTGTATAGTATTCTGGAGAAAATACTGTATGTGCAGTCTAAGAGAGACATACCTCTGTAATTGTCTGGGTTGCTTTTACTCCTTTTCTGTGGAGTGGGTGGATTATGGCTGTGGTCCAATGTTCGGGAAACTTTTATGCTATCCAGATTTTTGTTAGAGCTATGGGTAAGGATGTTCGAACTGTATCACTGGCGTATTTCCACATTTCTGCAAAAACATGGTCTTCTCCGCGTGCAATAGAGAATTCACGACTAGATGTCATAAGAGAAGAACGCACCTGTATAAGAGGAGGTGGGGACTATTGTGTTGTCAGTAGACAGGGAGTAACAGCAGAGTAAATCGGTCACCAGAGCTCAGTGACCCCTAACTTGGACTAGCCGTTGGATGCCACCAGAGTACGAAGTCCTCCAGGTGCATTCCAATCATTCTAAAGGTGCCCTAGTCGACTGTTGGAGATGTGACTGAGAAATGGAAATACGAAGGGACAACAACAGCGAAGCCGAGATCAGAGAGACCTCATGGTCCCACGGACCGTCGAGCATTGTGGAGAGTGGTTGTAAAAAGTCGCTTGAAACCAGCGGAGGGAGTCACTTTTGACTTACAGAGTGATACCAGCAGTACAGGTACTGTAGTGACAGTTGCAGAGTTAATAAGAATGGCGTACGATGGTGGAGCAGCTCCTCAAAAGCCACGAATTTCTGTGGTCGACGCTAAGCGACGATTGAGGTGTTGTAGAGAGCGACACTGCTGGATAGTTAGTGAGTGGAATTTTAGCGATGAGTCGCGCTATACCCCCTGGCAACCAATTGGAACGATTTGGGTTTGACGAATACGTCGAGAACGTTACCTGCCATCACGTGCAGTGCCGCCAGCGAAGTACGGAGGAGGTGGTGTTACGGTACTGGCGGTGTTTGTAGTGTTTAGGGTGTGATCTCCCTGTTGTGCATAAGATAACACTGCATGTGGAAGGGTGTAAAGACGTTTTACAGCTCTGTGTAGTGCGTACTTTAGAGGAACAGTTCAGAGGCGAAGATTCTTGTATCAGCACAACAGCAGCTTCTTTGGGGCAATGATTCGTCCAGAATAACATTCTTGAAATGGTCTGGTGCCCGCAGACCATATATGAACCCAATGGAATACCTTTGGGATGAATCAGAATGCCGACTTGGCTCAAAACCCCAGTGTGCAACATCACCACCCTTTTAGGTTTCGTCTCTTGAGGAAGAATGTGTTGGCATTCCACCACAGACTTTCATACAGCATACTGAATGTATCCTTAGCAGAGCTCACTCTTAGGTATCCAATTACTTTTCATAAGGTAGTGTACTTTAATCCAAAATTTAAATGCGGTACATGAGAGTACATTATAAATTTAGAACATAAATCCGTTATCTGAATAGCTTTATTTTACTTTTTTAATAAACCTGTGATGAACTCAGGTTGGTCCGCAGCTCGTGGTCGTGTGGTAGCGTTCTCGCTTCCCGCGCCCGGGTTCCCGGGTTCGATTCCCGGCGGGCTCAGGGATTTTCTCTGCCTCGTGATGACTGGGTGTTGTGTGTTGTCCTTAGGTTAGTTAGGTTTAAGTAGTTCTAAGTTCTAGGGGACTGATGATCATAGATGTTAAGTCCCATAGTGCTCAGAGCCATTTGAACTCGGGTTGTTAGCCGAGTCAAGGTGGCAACGTGTCGGCAAGTTTCCTTCTTGTCATCTTCCACCAATAGCTACCCTCCGGAAGGGATTACGCGGCCCGTGGTGGAGGGGAGTCGCGGAAGGTGGTTGCCGGGGCTGCCTGCGTGCTAGCGGGTCCGGACATCGCGTCCTGGTGGGGCCCGTCCATTCCATCCGCTGCCTTCGCCGGTTTCGCATCGGAGCGTTCTTCCTGTGCTTTGCTATCGCTGCATCCCATGTGGTGCTGCATTGAAAACCGCTATCTGAGTTGACAAGTATTTACTATTGAAAACAGTCTTGATCACGATTTATTTATCAAGGTGACCGGTTTTAGAGTAGTGATTCTCCAACAGAAAGAGGTTCCTACTCAATGGTCTGAAGATGACCACAGTAGTGGTCGAAACCGGTCACCTTGATAAATAAATCGTGATCAAGACTGTTTTCAATAGTAAATATTTGTAAGACATTGATCACTGCCTCTCCCATAATGTATTCAAAAGTAATCAGTTGACAAGATGTCATGGACTCGTATCTCCACAGCCTCTTTAAGGATTGAATCCCACAGTTCGTCCTGCAGAGCAGCTATGTTTGTTGGCTTTCGTTGAGATTGTGTTCTGCGTCTGCAGATCTCTCCGTTTGGCCTAGACGAAGGCTCCATACGTGTTCTGATCATCGCTGCGATATAAATCGTGCATCTGGCCACACTCGCAACTCTTGTTGTGGACTCCAGATGTCTGTATCCCTAGTTTATCCTTCACTAAGCCCAGCATATTCTTGATTTCGGCAGATGAGCGAAAGATAGTTTTAATATTGCTCTTTTCTGATAGTCTGGCAATCTTTGCCGTGGGCGGTCCAGCATACGGAAGGAATGCCAAGCGCTTACTGTCTTCTTCATGTACGTCTTCCCTCTTCTTCTTGCTCTGTTGGAAAGCGCGTCTTATCTGCGCCTCAGAATACCCATTCTACAGAAAGGTTTTCCTCGAGTTCCGCAGTTCAGTTGATAGACTCTACTTGTGGCATATGTCCCGCGCTCTGCACACCAAAGTGTTAAGCCCGAATTTGCGTTGTGCTGGGTCGTGGCAGCTGTTGGTGTCAAGGTACACGTCGGTGTGTGTCTTCTTCATGTATACAGAATGACCTAAAGTGCCGTCAGCCTTCTTCTTTTTAATGATGTCGCACAAAGGCTGACATCCGTTTTCTTCCTCCCACATGGTGAATTTAATATTGTCATATATGCCGTTGAGGTCGTTGAGATATTCTTGTAGATTTTCTTCGCCATGCGGCCAAGTCACGAAAGTATCATCCGTGTAGTGGAAGAAAACCTTCGGCTTCAGGCGCACCGTTTTGAGAGCCGTTTCTTCGAAGTGTTTCATGTATGGGTTTCCGATACATGGCGCCATGGGAGAATCCATGGCAACTCCATTTATCTGTTGGTAGAATTTACTACCACACTGGAAGTATGTGAGTGCGTGGCGGAACAGTTCCACTGCGTATTCGTCGAAGTGACCCCTTAGTTATTTCGAGGAGTCCTAAAGAGATACCCATGTAAGAGGGACGTAACATCAAAGCTGACCAGAGTGTCACCTTTCTCCAGACGTGTCCCCCGAGGTATATTGACAAACTCCGTCGGGGTTTTGACATGATGAGGACAACGACCTACGAGAGGCTTCAATAGCTGCGCGAGGTGTTTGGGTATTCCACAACTTGGTGAACTTATTGTGTCTGCTACTGGACGTAGTGAAACTCCCTTCTTGTGTTTCTTTGGCATGATGGTATCGATGCTCTGGAGTACAGCCTTTTAACCATATCCTTGAACATTCCTGAGCCGTTTGGCAGTGAGATGTTCTTCCTCGTCACAGCTGATGTAGAATCTTTTTCCACTTGTTTCTAAGCTGGATCTTCTAAAAGGATCTCAGTCTTCTGCCGGTAGTAAACTGATCGTGGCAATACAGTCGCACTGCCTTCGTCTGCAGCTAGGACGACCGGATCTTTGTCTTCTAGTAGGTCGCGTATCGCCCTGCGTTCAGCCGTGGAGGTATTCGTTTTCGGCGTTCTTGCTTTTTCCAAGAACCTGCAAGTCTCTCTTTTGACCTCAACACTACTGATGATCTACAGTTTAGGTAGTGTGGTTGGAACTGGTGCAAAATTTAATCTTTTTGACAGCATGGATGTTGTTACCTCGTCCAGTTCTTTTCCAGTTAAACAGATGATGGTCCTCCAACCTTTTGTATCGATGTTCTGCACTTGAGCCTCCGGCAACCGGTGCAACTTGTCTTGTTGTTTCACGGCGGCTTAGCGTTAGCAGAGCTCACTGGTTGCGAATATGTTACCATCTACCCACCCACAAGAGCAAGGCGAGAGTTTGGATGCCAGTTCCAAGTGGCAGATGCGACCAGATTTGTCAAGCTCAAGCTTCGTGATGCGTGTGTGCTCACGCAACAAGGCCGAGCTAGCACGCTGTAAAACGCGTTTTGTCCTCATCGTGTTGATGGGATGTCGCAGGTGAGTGAACTGCGGCAGCACCCTCTTGTCCCGACACCTTTGTGGGAAGGCTAGTCTGCTGAGCAGGCTTGCCTTCCTCTGAAGAATTTATGCAGAATCATGAAGCTGCGCTGTATCTCCTCCCCTAGCCTGAAGATGACAAGTAGGATACTTGTTGCAACGTTGCCGCAGAACGACGCCTTGGCCCGGCTGATGACCTGATAAGACTCCATCATCGAAATTGAAGCCGGCCGGGGTGGCCGAGCGGTTCTAGGCGCTACAGTCTGGAATCGCACGACCGCTACGGTCGCAGGTTCTAATGCTGTCTAGGGCATGGATGTGTGTGACGTCCTTAGGTTAGTTAGGTTTAAGTAGTTCTAAGTTCTAGGGGACTGATGACCCAGGCAGTTAAGTCCCATAGTGCTCAAAGCCATTTAAACCATTTCGAAATTGAAAACCTGTTTCCCTATAGTTTCTTGGCCATAGGGCTGTGAGCTGGTAAAGGAACACTTTCACTCTTGGCGCAACTGAGTGGTGCTCTCTGTGTACTATTCGTAAACGTGACACAGTGGTTTCTCTGCACTATTCTGTCTCTGAAAAACTTCGGAGGATCATTGCAAGCTTAGACCGGTGTTTCACGGCAAAAATGGGTTGCCGGCACGGAAAGTTGCCCTCTAAGTTGCTTTACAGCACTGCGACGTTAATCCAACATTCAGCCTCTTGTAATGTTTTTGGTTGATTGATCGCATGCTCAGATCTGCTGTGATGTTGTGTCATGTGCAATGAACTCATTTTAACTTCACATACTACATCGGGACCACCCACTAGGTGTGTGATCGATCACGTGAAATGACGCTGAAATACGTTTGTCGTCTCTCCGTTGGTTGTCTCCCTGTTGGCTTATAAGGTAGCTTAGCCTTTTCTGGCGTCTGATTGGTAGTTTTGAGGACAGAGACTACGGAACAGCTCGACATGAAGGTTTGGTGTCGCTCCGATGGTGGCGGCGTGCAGTGAAAGATGTGGAAGAGACGAACAACAATACAAAACTCCAGCACTGTGGCAAGAGAACACCGGAAATATAAGCTGGATCAATGGCCTCAGGATCTCTTCACCTACAAATCCTTGATGATCGTCGTAGAAGATCATGGAGGCGGCCAGGTACTAATGCACATCTCAGGCATTTTGTGGGTAGTTCATTTTTTGGGCCGGTATCATGTGCGAATATCGGACCCCTCTCATCGTTTTCCCTAAGGGTTATGCAATGTCTTACAATCTAATGTCCAGGCCTAAGGTCAACATAGCTGTGACTGTTCGTCCTTCAAAACGAGAACGCGCGACAACGCGGCGGCCAATTCATCCGCATGTTTTCCGGCAGGAATGAATCAACCGAATTGATTGGGATACTGTGTCTGCAAGACAGGAACCCAACTGAGAACACTTGGGACAAATTTAGCCCTGAACAACGTAGTCGCAGGAACGCTCCTCAAGAAGTTCGCCGTCAAAAAATAGAACAGGCTTGAGCATCAACACCTCGACCGCCTTTTGGATAGCACACCAAGGAGAGTTACGAATTCACGGCGTTCAGCTATACAGTATCACGTGTTATCCAGCAGCAGATTATGATTTTACAGATGTGCATTTTAGAACAAACTGTTTTCATGTTAGTCACTGTTTTTTTTTACACCACACAATGATGGGGAACGCCTTTTAGGTTACCTGGCTGAGGTAAAGTGCGAAGTGAGCAGACGACGAGGTGCGGTGGTGAGAAGGTGTCCGAAAATGCGCGAACAATTACTAGAAGCAAGAGGATTGTGAGAGTTTAAATCTTTTACTAATTGCACTGAAGGTGCTCAGTTTTCAAATGCCGCAGGGTGTCTGGAGACGTCCGTCCCAAATCTGGCACAGAAAACAACCTCCTCCATACACCGTGGAGGCAAGGGGGCTCAGGGCGTAACGGAAGCTTACTTCTGTTCTGCACTTGATTCCGTAAGAATCAGGGTTCACTGTTGTAGAAGTCTGATCTGCCAACACAGAGCTAGACTGCACTTTGGGCTGAAAATTTAAATCTTGTACAAGAGTGAAGGAACGTCAACAGCGTCGCACACATAGTTAAGAACCATCCAAGGAGGCAGACGTTTGCATTTATTTGCTACAGTATAGTATGTGGTTGGTAAGATTTACACTACTGGCCATTAAAATTGCTACACCAAAAAGAAATGCAGATGATAAACGGGTACTCATTGGACAAATATATTATACTAGAATTGACATGTGATTACATTTTCACGCAATTTGGGTGCATAGATCCTGAGAAATCAGTAGCCAGAACAACCACCTCTGGCCGTAATAACAGCCTTGATACACCTGGGCATTGAGTCAAACAGAGCTTGGATGGCGTGTACAGGTACAGCTGCCCATGCAGCTTCAACACGATACCACAGTTCATCAAGAGTAGTGACTGGCGTATTGCGACGAGCCAGTTGCTCGGCCGCCATTGACCAGACGTTTTCAATTGGTGAGAAATCTGGAGAATGTGCTGGCCAGGGCAGCAGTCGAACATTTTCTGTATCCAGAAAGGCCCGTACAGGACCTGCAACATGCAGTCGTGCATTATCCTGCTGAAATGTAGGGTTTCGCAGGGATCGAATGAAGGGTAGAGCCACATCTGAAATGTAACGTCCATTGTTCAAAGTGCCGTCAATGCGAACAAGAGATGACCGAGACGTGTAACCAATGGCACTCCATACCATCACGCCTGGTGATACGCCAGTATGGCGATGACGAATACACGCTTCCAATGTGCGATGTCGCCAAACACGGATGCGACCATCATGATGCTGTAAACAGAACCTGGATTCATCCGAAAAAATTACGTTTTGCCATTCGTGCACGCAGGTTCGTTGTTGAGTATACCATCGCAGGCGCTTCTGTCTGTGATGCAGCGTCAAGAGTAACCGCAGCCATGGTCTCCGAACTGATAGTCCATGCTGCTGCAAATCTCGTCGAATTGTTCGTGCAGATGGTTGTTGTCTTGCAAATGTCCCCAACAGTTGACTTAGGGATCGATACGTGGCTGCACGATCCCTTACAGCCATGCGGATAAGATGCCTGTCATCTCAACTGCTAGTGATACGAGGCCGTTGGCATCCAGCACGGCGTTCCGTATTACCCTCTTGAACCCATCGATTCCATATTTTGCTAACAGTCATTGGATCTCGACCAACACGAGCAGCAATGTCGCGATACGATAAACCGCAATCGCGATAGGCTACAATCCGACCTTTATCATAGTCGGAAACGTGATGGTACGCATTTCGCCTCGTTACACGAGGCAAGACAACAACGTTTCACCAGGAGACGCCGGTCAACTGCAATTTGTGTATGAGAAATCGATTGGAAACTTTCCTCATGTCAGCACATGTAGGTGTCGCCACCGGCGCCAACCTTGTGTGAATGCTCTGAAAAGCTAAACATTTGCACATGAGACCATCTTCTTCCTGTCGGGTAACTTTCGCGTCTGTAACACGTCATGTTCGTGGTCTAGCAATTTTAATGGCCAGTAGTGTTGATCAGGATGACTGCACGGTATAATAGATAATGCGTGATGTAATTGACAGTTAGCTCACTGTCTAGATCAATAGCAACTATTATGACTTAATTAAAACATCATTTACTTAGGCTAGTTAAAAAAAATAAAAGTAAACGCTCACAGAGTCACGTCTTACAGTGTATCATTCCTTTCATGAGTCTTATCACCTAGTCGAAACTGATATATCTTACTATTCCAGACAGACTATGGTGGCGATCCTTTGTGTGCCTACGGCCTGGAAGTACTTCTGACTAACACACCCGGAGATCATTGGATAGGCTACGATCAGGTGCTGGTAAATACAGGGATAACTTTGCAAAATGGGGATGTTCCAAAAGAACGTAGTAATATGGTTGCGGAGGAGATCAGACAATGGATCACCCACGCCACTGTCCATATTGCCCTGAGCTACGCAGTGATGAAGACTGGAGGCGACGCAGTGGCTGTTACTCAATTATGGGTGAAGATCATTCAGTTTCCTTCTCTCGTTCAGCTATGTGATCTACGTAAATTGCATTTTTTAAATATATATATGTTGTTTTAGCAGTGTCCCATAATACTGCTGAGATATGATATCTAAAGCTTTGTACGACACCTGACTCTTGTAAATAAATAAATAAATCAATTTGAGCCGTGCGCACCTCGTGTTCATTCCGTTTATTGTTTGTCATTTTCTCGTACCGTACTGCCGCCCCGTTTTGTTATTCCATTTACTGGCGTCACTAACTTCCGGCCCTACCTACCCGTGAGTTTCAGCAGCAGCACGTATGGATAAGTGCTCTGTCGTACTATCTCTGGAGCGACCGATAGTATTTCCGGGTCGTGGTGTGTCTGGAAGTCGGGGATAGAGCGCCAGTGAGGTGCGGACAGCGAGTGCTCGCCAGCTGCTGGCGACACACGTGGTCTGTCCGACGGAAGGAGATTGGAGCGGGACGACCGTTTGGTGGTCGTTCGGTTGGTCGTCTCATCGGGCGACGTGTACTTAGTCTTTTGACCGTTTCTGGGCCTCGTCAGTTGGTCATCTTGCCTTCCTTGTGCAGACATGTCGTGGCCAACCTCTGCATGGTTGGGCCCGAGCCAGTGTGCCCTAGTCGCCGTGTCTCCGAGTTCCGAACGGACAGGGAGTCGGTTTGGAGCTGCAGTCAGCTTCGGACGTCCAAGACTCACCCGACAGTTGCAGACACACGTAACTTGAGTGGGAACGACCTTGGTTGGTCGTTCGGTCAGTCATCTCATCGGACGACGTGTATTTGATCCCCGACCGCTTTTGGAAAGTCTCTGTGTGTCGAACTGATTCGTGCTTGTTGTTCCACAGTGATTGCTTTTACGATTGTTCGAGTTCTTGTGCAGGTGTGTTTACGTTGAACTGTGTGTAGCTTCAGTGATTTCCACTGAGCAGATGAATGCTGTCTGCGTACTGGGGTAAGCAGTTGGTCATTGCGACAGAGGGAATTGATTAGTTGTTGGTTGGTTCTTCAGGTCGTGTTGCCAACTAAACTGTTGTAAGAGGTTTCTCCCGAGGCCGACCCTTGGAACACTTCTGAGCATCACTGTTTGTTGTTTGTGATTGCCATTTTATTTGGTCGCAGGTACTGTGCCAGGCCTTCAGCCGTGTATTAATATTGTCTGTTTTATGTTTAGCATATGGCCTTCAGCCGAACTTCATAACAACTTTAAGTAAGGCCTTCATCCGTGTTTCATTTAAAATACTTATTGTTCTGTATTTAGGCCTTCAGCCTCGTTTGTTCCAGAATCTGTGGCTTTAATTTGTAAATCCTTGTCTGTAAGCTTTCTCTTTAATTATATTGAATTCCTGAAACGTGTTCTGTAAATGTTTATCTTAAGGTTGTATCTAATTATTATTGAGTAATTGTTTGGGCCTTCATCCGACAAGATGCTTCAAGTTTTCTTAAGATGTTTTTCTGTTGTACTGTGTAAAAGCTTACCCTTAAAGCCTCTCCTTTATTATGCGAAGAAAATTTTTTCTATTGGGCTTTCAGCCGAAGAATTAACTTGAATTTTCCTTAATATGGCCTTTAGCCGAAATTTGTAAATACTTGGCTTTTAAAGAATTTCCTTAGCTGATCTGAACTATTATTTCGGCCTTTAGCAGAGAAGGTATTGTAATTTTGCATAAGTAAGGCCTTCAGCCGTTACTCTAAATCCTGGTGTTTTAAAAGCAGTCATTCAAACTTTCTGGAGAAGTTACTTGAATCCTCGGCCGTGAATTGATCTTTGTTTTTTTTCTTCTTTTTTTTTTTTAAGTGAGAACTGTGCATTGGTTTGAGCAATAAAGTTGTGTGTGTTTTTGTATAACTAACGGTAATTGACGTTGGCCCCTTTCCACAACCTGATCCGCTCTCTCCTGCGAAACCAGAATTCACACTCAATAAATGCAATAACTGAAATGTGAAAACTTAAATTACAACAAAAGGATGAATAAAGGAAAAGACGACAAAGAAACGGAGGAAAGGATTAAAACGTGTCCAAGACTGGTTGGGAACCCAGTGAGACGTTTATGATGTATTAGCTTTCGATTCCGAGAGGAATAAAAGCATAAAGTTTTTTTTACTGCTATATGATGCATTTTGTTTGAATCTTCAGGTGTTGTTATAGTCACAGCATTCTCTTCCGTCGATTTTCTTCGTTGTTGCACATGTATTGTTAATATTCTTAAATTATTACATTTTAAATATCATATTACGAATTCTTTTAAAGATATTCGAAGATACATCTGGAAGTACATTCACTGAGAATCATCACTCTTAACAGCATAATCAGTCGTTTGACATTCGCTGCTAGATGAAAGTCTTCTCTCCAGACATCTCCACTCTTTGGACTTTCAGCTTTCACCCATCCACCTCGATACTGCAGACTTGCTAATACCACCATCCCAGTTTCCAGCAGGTTGTCATAATCAACCCCAGTCAGCTGCCTGGAACGTTTGTTTGTTTGTTTCCCTGTGCCTCGTTTCAGTTCTCAAGAGGCATCTGCCATATCTTGAAACCTGTATTACGCACTGCTTGTAAATTTCCCTTCTCAGACGCATCGGTAATTAGTTTTTGAAAAGTCTATGTGGTTGACCAACAGCGCTCCAGCCGATTTTAACTATTTTGTTTATTCCCTTCTCTCTTTGTCCAGTGTCCAGTTGCTTTTCTCAGGTATCCTTAATACAAATATTCGTCAACTACATATTTCATGGCCAATTTGAAATTTTTTTTGACGCGTTAGCTATAATTTGTTTTAGTCTTATTATAGCTGATTTCATATCTGCTCTTAAATGTAGCCTTTAATTTCTCCGTTCGTTCTTATATTTTATCTGTAATGAGATAAAGTAACACAATGTCAATGGCAAAATGGAGATGGTTCAGAAATGTCACATTAACTGTTATTCCCTCCTCTTACTCCCAGTTTAGTGATCTGAAAACTTTCTCCGTTCCTGCTGAGAGTTGTTTTGGTGACGTGTAATGTCAGTTCTAATTTTCCCACTATCCTGACGAAGTCTAATGGAAGCTGCAGCATTAATTATTCACCGATAAATGTTTATGCTTCTTTGTTTGTACAACACGTAGTTTGTGAAGTGCATAGACTATGTTTCAATTAAGATCTAACTCTCGTTGATAAATTCAAAAACTGTAAAACTCAAAACATTTTCTGTCACTGTCGATTGCAGAGGTCAAGATCAAAGTGATTTAATTTTTTAAAATATTTTTATCTGCCTTTGTTTGGCCTCTAGTTTACCTATCTTCTAGCCATAGCCAATGTAAGAGCTTCTATTATCGCAACAGCTAAGTTTTGATACAAGCAATACAGGGTGGATAACACGTTTATCTAATGCTGTATTGAAGGCAGTTAAAATATAATATTGTCATACTTGGGTCTGAGGTCGTATTTTCAGGATTTTTTAGTTGACTGATTTAGCTATTATTCCTGTGTTCCAAAATATAACTGTAAAATTGCTAGCATGACTACTACTCTCCATTTCTTCACTAAGAAAGTCCCAGATGATTTTATGACTTATAACCAAACTTTATGTTTTTACCAGAGATCAACGACTTTCGATAATTTCTATGCTTAAAATATTTTAATGGTCATCTAGGTGATTTATGACGACAGGTGCGGTTTCAAAATGGCTCAGACGGAGTTCATCCACGTGCTTCTTGAAATGAGTAGAAGTTTCTGCCTGTGTGCCTAATACAGCACGCAGGACAATTCCTGTGACATACTATATGTGCTTTGGTAATATTTTATGTTGTGAACTTCTGAGTGTCGAATGAGTCTTTGTGTACAAATCGAAAATTTGAAATCGGTTTACAAAATAAGTCTGCCATTTTTGGAATAAAGTTCCCAGCTATGTTCTACAGATGTCGACGTATTATTATGGAATTTTCGTTATTTATTGTTCCGGTACGAGTTTGTTCCTATTGAAGTCATCGTCTTTTAGCTGTTGCTTTTACTGATAGTAAATCTTGCAGTCACAATGGGATAAAATAATTTGCTTCGTTTCAGGGGATAAACTTGTAGTTCATAGTCCGATTAAAATTACTTGATAGGTGACATCTGTCAGCTACCGCTAAAGTATTGCCACATGGGACGCCAGCTACCGCTCGGTAATATGTGACACACAAACACGGCGGGTCACTTCTCAAATGCTGTTGATGTGTAACGCAGAGCAATGTCGTAAGTGGTCGCCATCGCCACGAGGAATGTCGGAAATGTGAGATGCGGAGTGACCAGTGGCTGATCCGCGGCAGACGACGCTTTTTGTAGCCCAGAATTTAAACTCAGTGTCCTGAGCTAATCACATTCTCGTGATGTACAATGTATCCGAGCAAACGGCGGTCGACAATCTGCGGCAGAACTAAACTCACGCTCGCTTTGTTCACTGCGATTAATGCTAACCTCTACCAACAAACTCAAGACAGAAAAAATGCAGTTTCAGCTCTAAGAGCAAACTGTAACTTCTCTCTGTCTTTGGCCACCTGAAATTATCCACACATTGGCTACTCAAACTACCCCGTTATCAACTGATGCTGGCCTCGTTTCAGATTATGTGCGACAGTGGCAGATTCCAAACAAATAAAACAATGGAAGGAAGAGAAAAAGAGCAAATTAGAAAGGCAATATGATGTTGAAAATGACGCGTCAAAGAAGTAGAAATTAAAAATTACTTTTAAACTAATTAAATGAATACAAACAATAATCAAATTTCTTAGGTACATTATATTGAGAAATAAAAAAAATTACTTTATTTCGCGAGACTCGAACCTACAAACCTCTACACAAGAAAGTTTGTTTGCTAACCATTACGCTCTGCCACAACACAGGATTCAGTGACTCTGTGACTCCGATGAGCCAGTCGCAACGACGACTTGCAGCCTTCAAAAATTTGCCCTCAAACAATGTCGTGCGATGATTATCTAACATAAGGGGACCTCTTTGATTATGATAACTGTGTATGTGGCGCTGAATCGTGTCTTATGCGGAAGTATCCAGGAGTTTGGTTAGTGCTGCGTATGAAACGTGTGTATTTCATTAGCACCGGTGTGTGTGTGTGTGTGTGTGTGTGTGTGTGTGTGTGTGTGAAGAAATACGAAATAAAAGTGCCAGACCCATTACCTGGAATCGAAACAAGTCAAGAAAAAATGCCAGACAAGAAATTTTTGTGGCAGTCTGGCAACGGCGGATGGTTCACGAGTGACGTTGAGTGCTCTGATTAGAGGAAACCAGTTCCAACACGTGAAGTGTGGACTATCACGAAATTTTAATCAAACTACAGTTTTGATCACGGAGAAATTATAATTTAATTTCGCAGGATTTATATAGCTAATTAGTATCTTCTAAACCGAAACTGAGCGAATGGTTTTGAAATCGAGTTCGCACTCTCCAAGACCATTAATATCTGTTACAAAATTCGGGTTAAAGTTTCCCGTCGTTTCCAAAACTCATTTGTGGCTAGTGCCTGGATCATATATTAAGAAGGTTGTGCTTACTTGTGAACCTCAGTCATGTGCAGCTGAGCTAACCTGCTTTCTCTGCTTGATGTGGACAAGATATTACGTCCAGACCGCCTTACTGCCTTCGTTAGAGAAAATAACTTGATGTGATCGCTTTTCGTGTGAGACGGATGCTCAAGCTCTTCCGTCCAATCTCTAATGCACGATAATGCGCTGGTGTTCGACTCGGAGGCAGCCAGTTCGAAACTTGATGATGGAAGGAATTTCCATCTCCAGTATTGGCTGGTGAGAAGGAGAGATGTGGAGGATTAATGTTTGTGACCACCAGAGTTTGCACTAACGTTTCAGTTTTAAATACAAATCTCTACCTTGTCTCCTATGTAGTGAGACCATATCACAATGTTAAAGGTGATCCGTCCGTCGGGTGGTGACGTTAAGCCTTAGAGAACTTCAAGCGTATCTCGTCATTACCTAGTACGTCCGTATCCCACTTCTTACTACTTTGTTCTTCCTGACTAATCTCTTGAACTTCAGCCTACTCTGCATCACCACTACATTGTGATCTGAGTTTATATATGCTCCTGGGTACACCTTACAATCCAGTGTCCGATTTAGGAATCTTTATCTGACCATAATGTAATCTCACTGGAATCTCCCTGTATCAACCGATCTTTTCAAAGTGTACCTCCTTCTCTTGTGATTCTTGAGCAGAGTATTCGCTATTACTAGCTGAAATTTATTACAGAATTCAATTAGTCTTCCCCCTCTCTCATTCCTTGTCCCAAGCCTATATTCTCCAGTAACCTTTTCTAACCTTTTCTCCTACTCCTTCCTCTACAACTGTATTCCAGTCCCAATTCACAATTAGATTTTCATCTCCCTTTGTGTGCAGTGTTACTCTTTCAATCCTCATATACTCGTACTTTCTCTATCTCCTCATCTACAGCTTGTGACGTTCGCATGTATACCTGAAATATCGTTGTCGGTGTTGGTTTGCTGCGGACTCTGATAAGAGCAGCCCTATCACTGAACCGTCCGCAGTAACATAGTTTTTGCCCTATCTTCATTTTTATAACGAATCCTACTGCTGCTGTTGATGTTACCCTATACTCATCTGACCAGAAATCCTTGTCTTCTTTCCATTTCACTTCACTGGCCCCTAGTATATCTAGGTTGAGCCTTTACATATCCCTTTTCAGATTTTCCAGCTTCCCTTCCACGTTCAAGCTTTTGACATTCCACTCCCCGACTCCTAGAACGTTACCATTTCGTTGTATATTCAGTCTTTTTCTCATGGTTCCCTACCCCTTGGCAATCACCTTCCGGTGATCCGAATGGGGGACTATTCCGGGATCTTTTGCCAATGGAGAGATGATCATGACCCTTTTTCAAATACAGGCCACATGTCCTGTGGATACACATTATGTTTCTTTAATGAGGTGGTTTCCATTGCCTTCTGTATCCTCAAGCCGTTGATCACAGCTGATTCTTCCACCTCTGGGGAGGTTTTCCACCCAAAGGACAAGAGAATGCCCTGAACCTCTGTCCACTCCTCCGCCATCTTTTAACAAGGCCGTTGGAAGAATGAGGGTGACTTCTTATACCGAATGCATTCGGTCGCCAGTGCTGATTATTAATCAAAATTCAAGCGGTGGCAATTTCGAATCCGGGACCGAGAACGTTTCGATTAATAATCAAAGACGCTACCCCAGATCACGGTATGAGGTCGCCTCACTGTATACTTATCTTTTACAGTCACCTACACTCAACAGATGCACTTGAGACGCAACTCTCACAGTAAAAGGGGGCCTTGGTGCTAGGAGGAAGAAAACCATTCCCAATTGGATTGCTGAATCTCGGGGTCTCCTCAGCCTACAATGCCATACCTTACCACTCTTTCGTTTTATTTTTTGAGTATCGATGGTGGTGGTGGTGGTTAGTGTTTAACGTCCCATCGACAACGAGGTCATTAGAGACGGAGCGCAAGCTCGGTTTAGGGAAGGATTGGGAAGGAAGTCGGCCGTGCCCTTTCAAATGAACCATCCCGGCATTTGCCTGAAACGATTTAGGGAAATCACGGAAAACCTAAATCAGGATGGCCGGAGACGGGATTGAACCGTCGTCCTCCCGAATGCGAGTCCAGTGTGCTAACCACTGCGCCACCTCGCTCGGTGAGTATCGATGTGTAGCCAGTAAACAGTGTCGCTAATCGAGCATCTCTTAATTTTGAAGCCCATGGCACGACAAGAGACCAGGCCTAAAGGAATACCAACATTGCAGCAGGAAGTTGCCTGTCTTTATTTGCTGCGCAGTTGTCCTCAATAACAAGTCCCGGAGAGAAAATCTGTAAAGCTATAGGGAACGGCTGCTGCCAAACAAACCAGGAAACGTCCGACATTACAATCGGCGACTGACTACCTAATCTGAGCTGGTAAATGAAGTAGCACCTGGCATAGTTGAGCGTTCGCTTTAGCGGAAACCTATTCTTAAGCCACGCCTTGGAGGTAGGCCAATCAACGGCTAACACGTAGCATATAAGCAGTACTTGTACCCTCGCAAATCTTGCGTAACGCGTGAAATTAACAGCAAAAGGTTTCCCAGACTTTATTACTCTCGCAACGCTCATCACAGGAAATTAATGGCGTTGTATCGGAGCTTCATGTCGATGGGTAACCAGATAACCTTCAATTTTACATCCTCGCGAAACTTGTTTTCAAGTGGCGATATGTTTGTGTCTACACACCTCTTTCGTTATGAAATCTTATCAGTAAGTGCATAATGTCAAATGGCCAGAGATTACTCTCTGCTTCTTGTAATAGTATTCCATGAGTTGTTGCAGTCGTAGAAAAACATCTTTTGTCAAACGGAGGACAGAAATACAAAATTTAAAGCTTACGATTGTGACTCCAAACGTAAGTAAAACTAAAAGAGTAATTACAAGCTTATCATCAACTTAATATCATGCTGGAATTTTAGATGATTTTCTAACGTTTTGTCACCTGCAGTAGCTAGTCTTACGAACCAATTATTACCCCTTGCTGCTGAGTTTCAGAAATTTTATAACGATCTTTTCTTGCGTGTACCTTTTTTGTATCTCGTTGCTAATTAAAAACGTTAGACGTGGCGGGCAAATCCTCACTTACATTAAGGCCCTCTCATTTCCCATAGGTGCTGTTGTTGCGCGTATTGCATTCTGTTATTATACTGAATAAACTGGAATGCCATTTAGTGACTATAGCAGGGACCGACGTGTCTCTGAATTTTATTGTAGCAACCTTAGCATTCACCGTATATTCTAGGACGTCCGATGTGTTGATAGTATATTCACAAATTGTAAGTTTTTGAACGAAAGAGGTTGCTTTCAAACATTTATAAGGCCCATACCGAAATGCAGTTAAAGGTTGTTGGATTCTTATCAGGTCGAAGAAACAGGTGATATCCATCTACACCCAGTACTGCAGTTCACAGTAAAGAGCCTGACAGAGGGTTCAATGTACCACCTTCAAGCTGTCTCTCTACCGCTCCACTCTGGAACGGCGCGCGGGAAAAACGAGCACTTAAATTTTACTGTGCGAGTCCTGATTTCTTTTATTTTATCGTGATAATCATTTCCCCCTATGTAGGTGGGTGCCAACAGGATGTTTTTGCAATTGGAGGAGAAAACTGGTGAATGAAATTTCATGAGAAGATCCCGCCGCAACGAAAAACGCCTTTGTTTTAATGATTGCCACTCCAATTCATGTATCATGTCTGTGGCACTATCTCCCATATTTCGTGATAATATACGACAAGCTGCCCTTCTTTGTACTTTCTCGATGTCATCCGTCAGTCCCATCTCATGCGGGTCCCATACTGCACACCAATACTCCAGAATAGGGTGGACAAGCGTGGTGTAAGCAGTCTCTTTAGTAGATCTTCTGCACCTTCTAAATGTTCTGGCAATGAATCACAGTCTTTGGTTTGCTCTAGCCACAACATTATCTATGTGATCGTTCCAATTTAGGTTATTTGTAATTGTAATCCCTAAGTATTTAGTTGAATTTGTGTGACTGATCGCCTAATCGAAATCTAGCGGATTCCTTTTAGTACTCATGTGAATAACTTCACACTTTTCTTTATTCAGGATAAATTGCCACTTTTCGCACCATACAGATATCTTATCTAAATCGTTTTGCAATTCGTTTTGATCATCTGATGACTTTACAGGACGGTAAATGACAGCATCATCTGTAAACAATCTAAGAAGGCTGCTTAGATTGTCTCCTATGTCGTTAATATACATCAGGAACAATAGAGGACCTATAACGCTTCCTCGGGGAACGCCGGATATTGCTTCTGTTTCACTCGATGAATATCCGTCTGTTACTACGAACTGTGACCTTTCTGACAGGAAATCACGAATCCAGTCGGACAACTGAGGTGATATTCCATAGGCACGCAGTTTGGTTAGAAGACGCTTGTGAGGAACGGTGTCGAAAGCCTTCTAGAAATCTAAAAATATGGAATCAATTTGAGATTCCCCGTCGATAGCACTCATTACTTCATGAGTGTAAAGAGCTAGTTGTGTTTCGCAAGAACGATATTTTCTGAATCCGTACTGACTATGTGTAAATAAATCGTTTTCTTCGAGGTACTTCATAATGTTCGAATACAGTATGTGTCCTAAAACCCTACTGCAAATCGAACTTAGTGATATGGGCCTGTAATTCAGCGGATTACTCCTACTTCCTTTTTTGGGTATTGGTGTGACTTGAGAAATTTTCCAGTCTTCAGGTACGGATCTTTCTGTGAGCGAGCGTTTGTATATAATTGCTAAATATGAAGCTGAGAGGAACCTGGCCGGTATACAATCTGGACCGGAGGCCGTGGCTTTATTAAGAGATTTAAGTTGCTTTGTTACACCGAGGATATCTACTTCTATGTTTCCGATCTTGGCAGTTGTTCTTGATTGGGATTCAGGAATATTTACTTCGTCTTCTTTGGTGAAAGAGTTTCGGAAAACGGCGTTTAATAACTCTGCTTTAGTGGCACTGTCATCAGTGACTTCACCGTTGTTATCGCGCAGTGAAGGTATTGATTGCGTCTTGCCACTGGTGTGCTTTATGCACGACCAGAATCTCTTTGGGTTTTCTGCCAGATTTAGAGACAGAATTTCCTTGTGGAGTACGTATAAAAAAAAGAGGTATTATAAATGGCCGTAACCTTGTCTGAAGGGTGAGATATTCTCATAGAGACTGACCACAGGTTTTCAGGAGTTCTACCGATTCCGCGATTCCAAACTTAAGCAGAGAAACTTCTTTGGAGTCTTAGTACCACGAGGGGACCTTGCAGTTTCCTGACACTTGAATTTATGTTAGATGTTTAAAATTTCCACTTTTCCCCAGAAGTGCTTTTATTGCCATTGCCAATCTGCATTTTATATTCTCTCTATTTTGGCCAACAGCTATTTTTCTGACTAAATAACAAAACTAGTCTACTACTTTCAATGTCTTATTTCCTAATCTAATTTCCTCAGCATCGCCAGATTTAATTCGGCTATATTGCGTTAACATTCTATTACTTTTGTTGATATTCGTCTTACAATCTCTTTCCAATTCCATTCCGTTCAAATAGTCTCCAAAGCCTAATGACCTTTCTGAGAAAATTACAATGTCATCGGCAATGCTTAAAAATTTTATTTCTTGCCGTGAACTTTAATTCCTTTTTCAGATTTTCCTTTGGTTTTCTTTACTGCTTGCTCAATGTATAGACCGAATAACATCGGGAATAGGCTATAAACCTGTCCGACTCCCTTCTGAACTGTTGCTTGTCTTTCATGTCCCTCGATTCTTATAACTCCCGACTGGTATCTGTACAAGTCGTAAATAACCTTCCCCTCCCCCTCCCCACCCCCCTGCATTTTTACCCCTGATATCTTCAAAATTTTAATGAAGGTAGTCCAGTCACCAATGCCAAAAGCTTCCTCTACATCTACCAATGTTTCAGAAGTAGGTTTTCCTTTCTTCAGTCTATCTTCCAGAACCAGTTGTGCTGTTAGCATTGCCTCGCATCTTTACATTTTTCACCGCCACCCAAACTTATTTCTCTGAGGTCGGCTGCTATCACTTTTACCATTTTCTTTAAGTAATTCACGATTATTTTGCAACCATGACATATTAAACTGAGGGCTCAGTCAACACCTGCCTAGCACATGATGTTGCCAAAGTAAATACCCTCGTGTAGATCGTTAAGAATGAATGACACTTATGAGGACAAGTTATGTTAAAGCTTAATGATTCAAAAATAATGTTACGCGTAATGAATAATAGTGTACAAAAATATACAGGCCATGCATAGCCGTCGTATGTTCTCGCAGTGACAAAGGCACACCCAGCTGCAAACCCAATAGTATGTAAAAAGCACTTAAAGTACACTGCTGGCCACCGTAAATGCAACACCCTGAAGGAAGCATCCGAATCAAGTGAAATTTACACCATGGGTTTGCAGCGATGAGATATGCAACTGATTAGAATTTCAGCGCAGACGCACATCACGCGCGCCTGTGGCGCCACCTCATAGCGCCATTTAAGGCTTGGCGATTTCGACGAGTGTACGTTCGGCACGTGTGTTTACCTTGTGGTTGTTTGACAAGACGATCAGTTATGCCTCGTAGACAACAGCGAACATTGTTTGATCAAGTATCCGAGTTCGACAGAGGAAGGATAGTGGCTTACCGAGATTGTGGATTATCATACAGAGAAATCGCTAGTCGTGTTGGACGAAACCAAACAACTGTAATGCGGATATGTGACCGTTCGATGCAGGAGGGTACGACCGACCGACGTGGTCGATCGCATTCACCTCGGTGCACCACTGCACGTGCTGATAGGCAAATTGTGCACATGGCAGTGACGGATCGCTCAGTGACATCCCTAACCATAGCACAGCACATTGCGTCTGTAACGCATCATCCAGTGTCTGCGCGTACCATTCGACGCCGTTTACAGCAGAGTGGTCTGTCCGCAAGACGTCCATTGCTTCGTCTACCATTGACGCAGAACCACAGACGTCTCCGTCGCCAATGGTGTGATGACAGACGCATGTGGACGGCAGATTGGATTGACGTTGTCTTTACTGACGAGGCACGCTTCTGTCTGCAGCACCACGATGGTCGGATTCGAGTGTGGAGACACCGTGGAGAGAGGATGCTGGACAGCTGCATTATGAACCGCCACACTGGTCTTGCACCGGGTATTATGGTATGTGGCGGTATTGGATATTACTCTCGCACGCCTCTAGTACGCATTGCCGGTACTTTAAATAGCCGGCGCTACATATCCGAGGTGCTGGAGTCAGTTGTCCTTCCTTACCTTCAGGGCTCGGCCACAGCCATATTTCAACAGGATAATGCGCGACCACACGTGGCACACATTGTCCAAAGGTTCTTCGTCAATAACCAGATTGAAGTGCTTCCCTGTCCGGCTCGCTCTCCGGATCTTTCGCCGATAGAAAACATGTGGTCCATGGTTGCTCAACGAGTGACCCAGATTACATCCCCAGCTGCCACACCAGATGATCTTTGGCAACGTGTGGAAGCTGCTTGGGCTGCTATACCCCAGGAACACATCCAACGTCTCTCTGACTCAATGCCGAGACGTGTGGCAGCGGTGATCTCCAACAATGGCGGCTACTCTGGCTACTGATTCTGGCAGGAACCACATGTCACAGACGTCTGTAAACGTAATCATTTGATACTTGGTCAACATGTTATCTACAAAATAAATTTTGTTGTGCTACCTCTTGTCTTTCTTGGTGTTGCATTTACGGTGGCCAGCAGTGTACGTAGTTAGAAATGATTCCACGCTTCGGACAGAAAAGAAAGTACGAGGTGTAGCTATAAAATAATGGGACTGATGCTGTCACAGAGTAAGTAAGCATGCGCCGAAGATGAACGACTAATGCCTGTGAAGTCTGCCATCTATCGTGTCTGTAGACAAATCACTGTGGTCGTGGCCTTCGTTTGTGTAGGAGCAGTTATTTTGTTTTGCCGGAAAAGTGATGTGTGTAATAACAGAGGAACGAATTGTGGTGAAGTTTCACATGAAACTTGGGAAAACTGGTACTGAAACCTATCTTTCACTAAAAGAGAAGTGTATGGTATAGGCGGCTTATTCCGTACGCTAGTTTTCGAGCGATTCAAGCGTTTCGACGATGGCCGACAAGACGCTGAAAATGACTCACGACCTTCAACATTAAAAACGAATGGAAATATCGAAAAAGTAGGCAAACTGATTTGATGTGAGCGTTAGTTGAGTATTAGATCGATTGCTGAAACTATAGGAAGTGACAAAGGCAAATTTTACACAACGAATTTAACATGAGAAACGTGTGTCCGAAACTGATGCCGAAATTCTTAAGACAGAACAAAAAGAATCCTGAGAAAATTTGGTACTGGCATTTTGAATACTACTGAAAATGATCCTAATTTCTTGGAAAGAGTGACAACGTTCGATGAGATTTCGGGATATCAGCCGGATCACGTTGACTTCTTGCCTCGATATTTCGGCTGGCAATCGTCCTGCCATCTTCAGATGAGTGTCCGTCACTGGAGACTGCAAATTCCCGGAGTCAACTTTATAGCAAAAAATTGGCGCGAAAACGCATGCGCATTGGCCTCCTTCACATGAGCGTCCTCTATCGGAATCCGCGCCCTCTGGAGATACTGTTCTGTGGAGCTCAGGCGCATGCGTAAAGGTGATAAGTATATGTCCGTCCTCTGTCAGAATGCACGCTCGCGTCGCTAAAAACAGACGTCGGATGTCGCCAGACGTGTCATTACGAGCACTGTATTACCACAGGACACGCTATGGATTTTTCTGCCACGAAAATATTGGCCTCAGAGAAAACTTTTTGGGACTCAGTAATTAAAGAATCTGCGGAGATACGCCTAGCGCAAAATCTTATAAATCGTGATGGCGGTTTTCAACTGGACAAGGCTTGAGACCGAGTGATCTCTCTAATTTCCTCTGAGAGAAGACAGTTTATTCATAATGACACGTCTGGCGACATCTGACGTCTGTTTTTAGCGACGCGGGCACGCATTCCGACAGAGGGCGGACATGTAGTTTTCACCTTTACGCATGCGCCTGCGCTCCACAGGTAGGATAGTAGTTCCAGAGGGCGCGGATTTCGACAGGGGACGCTCCTGTGGCGGAGGCCAATGCACATGCGTTTTCGCGGCAATTTTTGCTACAAAGTTGACTCCGGGAACTTGCAGTCTCCAGTGACGGACACTCACCTGAAGATGACTCGACGATTGCCAACCGAAATATCGTGGCAAGAAGTCAACATGATCCGGCTGCAATCCCGAAATCTCATTGAACATTCAGTACGCCGGGAAAACTTCAAGACTGACAAGAGTGACAACATTTGACGAATCTTTGTTTTTCACTTGTGGTCCAGAAACAAAATGCCAATCCCTGAATTGGAAAGGGCACATATCAACATTGCTACCTTGAGGTTTTTGCTAAACTCTTTGATAAAACAAGAAAGAAACGACCCGAACTGTTGAAGAAGATTTCATGGGTTCTGCATTAACAGAATACTCCGCATTGTGTGTTGAGACGTCTCTAGCGGAGTGCAACTCCACTGGCAGACCACGCAACTTATTCGCCTGATTCAGTACCATGTGACTTGTACATATTCCAACAAGGTCAAATATGCATTAGAAGGAACAAGTTTTCTGTCCGTTGAAGCAGTGAAAGACGCCACGGTCGCAGCTTCGAATCCTGCCTCGGGCATGGATGTATGTGATGTCCTTAGGTTAGTTAGGTTTAAGTAGTTCTAAGTTCTAGGGGACTGATGACCACAGATGTTAAGTCCCATAGTGCTCAGAGCCATTTGAGCCAAGCAGTGAAAGAAAAAGCAGCGAGCGTGGCCAAGGAGCTCACAGACGAAGACTTCCAGCACTGTTTCGGTCAACGGAAAATTCGCTTGAAGCGTTGTAGGGATAGAGGAGGGGAGTATATTCAGGGTGACAATAAAACTGGTTGGATGAACCCAATTTCTGTACATTCTAGCCTGCGATCCGACCATCGGAAAACGAGGAGAGCAGATTGTGAAAGTCTGTATGTGGAAGACCCGCGATGAGATGGACGATGTGGAGCCGGCACGGAAGCCGCCCGCGTGTGTAGAAAGCGAACAGGTGCTCCGCCAGCCGCCCGCTGGGAAATTGCGCCAGCGGTAATTGCGAACAGCGCTGCACACGGCCGGCTCGGAACGTACGTCTTCACTGCGGGGAAGAGCGAACCCACATAATTACTCGTTACGTTTCCACACACAAGTACGAGCCCGAGACGGTTTTCTGAGGCGAAGGACGACCAGCTGTGATTCGCTAAGCGCCAGGATGCTGCTGCACGCTCTGAAATACGTTCGACTGACAAGTATCTCCTGAGTGTTACCAACTGATATTCACATGTTCTGTGATGTAAATCGGAACGCTCAGGAAGAATGGTTGGCTCCGGTTCGACCTCGCGACATATACGGCAGTGTACCGGGTGGCTATTCACGGAGGACCAGGGTTAGCTGTAACTACACTCCTGGAAATGGAAAAAAGAACACATTGACACCGGTGTGTCAGACCCACCATACATGCTCCGGACACTGCGAGAGGGCTGTACAAGCAATGATCACACGCACGGCACAGCGGACACACCAGGAACCGCGGTGTTGGCCGTCGAATGGCGCTAGCTGCGCAGCATTTGTGCACCGCCGCCGTCAGTGTCAGCCAGTTTGCCGTGGCATACGGAGCTCCATCGCAGTCTTTAACACTGGTAGCATGCCGCGACAGCGTGGACGTGAACCGTATGTGCAGCTGACGGACTTTGAGCGAGGGCGTATAGTGGGCATGCGGGAGGCCGGGTGGACGTACCGCCGAATTGCTCAACACGTGGGGCGTCAGGTCTCCACAGTACATCGATGTTGTCGCCAGTGGTCGGCGGAAGGTGCACGTGCCCGTCGACCTGGGACCGGACCGCAGCGACGCACGGATGCACGCCAAGACCGTAGGATCCTACACAGTGCCGTAGGGGACCGCACCGCCACTTCCCAGCAAATTAGGGACACTGTTGCTCCTGGGGTATCGGCGAGGACCATTCGCAACCGTCTCCATGAAGCTGGGCTACGGTCCCGCACACCGTTAGGCCGTCTTCCGCTCACGCCCCAACATCGTGCAGCCCGCCTCCAGTGGTGTCGCGACAGGCGTGAATGGAGGGACGAATGGAGACGTGTCGTCTTCAGCGATGAGAGTCGCTTCTGCCTTGGTGCCAATGATGGTCGTCTGCGTGTTTGGCGCCGTGCAGGTGAGCGCCACAATCAGGACTGCATACGACCGAGGCACACAGGGCCAACACCCGGCATCGTGGTGTGGGGAGCGATCTCCTACACTGGCCGTACACCACTGGTGATCGTCGAGGGGACACTGAATAGTGCACGGTACATCCAAACCGTCATCGAACCCATCGTTCTACCATTCCTAGACCGGCAAGGGAACTTGCTGTTCCAACAGGACAACGCACGTCCGCATGTATCCCGTGCCACCCAACGTGCTCTAGAAGGTGTAAGTCAACTACCCTGGCCAGCAAGCTCTCCGGATGTGTCCCCCATTGAGCATGTTTGGGACTGGATGAAGCGTCGTCTCACGCGGTCTGCACGTCCAGCACGAACGCTGGTCCAACTGAGGCGCCAGGTGGAAATGGCATGGCAAGCCGTTCCACAGGACTACATCCAGCATCTCTACGATCGTCTCCATGGGAGAATAGCAGCCTGCATTGCTGCGAAAGGTGGATATACACTCTACTAGTGCCGACATTGTGCATGCTCTGTTGCCTGTGTCTATGTGCCTGTGGTTCTGTCAGTGTGATCATGTGATGTATCTGACCCCAGGAATGTGTCAATAAAGTTTCCCCTTCCTGGGACAATGAATTCACGGTGTTCTTATTTCAATTTCCGGGAGTGTATCTTATGGGAGTGAAACTCGGTAAATATGGTGATACGTTAACGCGGAACCGATTTGCGCTGGACAAATTTAGTCCCAATTTTGGCCACCAGGTGTAAATCTGGCGCTGTACAGCATCTAGTCGACGTCTCCAGTGCTGTGTAAGCGGCGGTTAATAATAAAATCAACGTTATGCATTTTTCACTTGTTTTACGTTTTCTGCCACTGTCCAGTTTCTAACCCATTACATTTGGAAACATTTCTATTTTCTTGCATTCACAGCGCCAGATTTTCACCTGGTGGCCAAAATTGGAACTAATTTTTTCCAGCTTAAATTGGTTCCACATCGGAATATCTACCAAGTTTTGCTGCCTTATGATAATTAGAGCCCACACTGGACGTTTGTGGGTAGCTGTACTTTGATTATACCCACCTGCTACCGGAAAAACTGAAAGGGGTTAGAAATGGCTTAAACGAATGCTGGCAGCAGCCTCGGCATTTCCAAATATCCGAAAGGGCGTAGTATATTTATATTAATAGTCAATATTTCGACGTGAATGGTAACGATCTTCTTAAAATGTATATTTTCCATACTGTGACTTCTCTGTCACCAACTTCACCTTATGCATGTATTGCAGTTACCGCTTGGACCGTGTGCAGAAGCTGTTAAAATTTTTAAGGATGCATTTTCTACACCTACATCTAAGAGCTGCAAGTCACCTTATGATGTGTGGCGGCGGGGACTTTGTGTAACACCTCAATTTCCCACCCCACCCTCTCACTTTCCTGTTGCAGTCGCAAGTGGTGGGAGGAAATACGACTGTTGGCATGACTCTGTGTGAGCTCGAATCACCCTAATTTTACGTTCGTAGTATATATATGTAAGAGGAAGATATATGTGGGGAAATACCCTACTGGCCATTAAAATTGCTACACCAAGAAGAAATGCAGATGACAAACGGGTATTTATTGGGCAAATACGTTATACTAGAACTGACATGTGATTACCTTTTCACGCAATTTGGGTGCATAGATCTTGAGAAATCAGTACCCAGAACAACCACCTCTGGCCGTAATAACGGCCTTCATATGCCTGGGCATTGAGTCAAACAGAGCTTGGATGGCGTGTACAGGTAAAGCTGCCCATACAGCTTCAACACGATACCACAGTTCTTCAAGAGTAGTGAGTGGCGTATTGTGAAGAGCCAGTTGCTCGGCCACCATTGACCAGACATTTTCAGTTCGTGAGAGATCTGGAGAATGTTATGGCCAGGGCAGCAGTCGAACATTTTCTGTATCCAGAAAGGCCCGCACAGGACCTTGCAACATGCGGTCGTGCATTATCCTGCTGAAATGTAGAGTTTCACAAGGATAGAATGAAGGGTAGAGCCACAGGTCGTAACACATCTGAAATGTAACGTCCACTGCTCAAAGTGCCATCAATGTGAACAAGAGGTGACCGAGAAATGTAACCAAGGGCACACCATACCATCACGCCGGGTGATACGCCAGTATGGCGATGACGAATACACGCTTCCAATGAGCGTTCACCACGATGTCGCCAAACACGGAAGCGACCATCATGATGCTGTAAACAGTACCTGGATTCATCTGAAAAAATGACGTTTTGCCTTTCGTGCACCCAGGTTCGTCGTTGAGTATACCATCGCAGGCGCTCCTGTCTGTGATGCAGCGTCAAGGGTGACCGCAGCCATGGTCTCCCAGCTGATACTCCATGCTGCTGCAAACGTCGTCGAACTGTTCGTGCAGATGGTTGTTGTCTTGCAAACGTCCACATCTGTTGGCTCAGGGATCGAGGCGTGGTTGCACGATCCGTTACAGCCATGCGGATAAGATGCCTGTCATCTCGACTGCTAGTGATACGAGGCCGTTGGGATCCAGCACGGCGTTCCGTATTACCCTCCTGAACCCACCGATTCCATATTCTGCTAATAGTCATTGGATCTCAACCAACGCGAGCAACAACATCGTGATACGATAAACCGCAATCGCGATAGGCTACAATCCGACCTTTATCAAAGTCGGAAACGTGATGGTACGCATTTCTCCTCCTTACACGAGGCATCACAACAACGTTTCACCAGGAAACGCCGGTCAACTGCTGTTTGTGTATGAGAAATCGGTTGGACACTTTCCTCATGTCAGCACGTTGTAGGTGTCGCCACCGGCGCCAGCCTTGTGTGAATGCTCTGAAAAGCTAATCATTTGCATATGACAGCATATTCTTCCTGTCGGTTAAATTTCGCGTCTGTAGCACGTCGTCGTCGTCATGGTGTAGCAATTTTAATGGGCAGTAATGTATATTGGTTGGCTCTTCTAGAAGGATGCAATCTCTGAATTTAACAGTAACAAACCATGCCATGATCATAAGACCAGTTTTTAGCGTCTGACACTGGAGCTAGATGAGAGTCCTCATGACGCGTTCTTACTTGTTACACAAGTCTGTGAAGAAAAGTGCTGCACTTCTTGGAATCATATCCATTTCCCCAATAAATCCTATGTGGTATGGATGCCAGGTTGTGGAGCGATACTCAACTCACAATGGAACGATACTTCTGTAAGCTATCTCCTCTATGCTTTGACTACACTTCCAATGAATATCAGTCTGTCATTTGTCTTCCTTGTGGACGCTCCACTACAAATTGCTCTGTACGCACGCTACCGAGCGACGCGGCGCAGTTCTTAGCACGCTGCATTCGTATTCGGCAAGCCCACGGTTCAAAGGCGTCCAGTCATCCAGATTTATGTATTCCGTGTTTTCCCTAAATCGCTGTAGGCAAATAGCAGAATGGTACTTTTGAAAGGACACTGCCGATTTCTTTTTCATCTTTGTAACGATCCGACCTTATGCTTTGCCTGTAACGACTTCGACGTCGATGGGACATTACACCCTAATCTTCCTTCCCGTTTTCGTACGCTTACACCCAGACATTTAACGGATATGAATGACAACAGAAGAGTCTTTCCTCCCGTATATAGGGTGATTCAGCTGCCCCTATCTCTGGAATTTATGCAACCCGAAATGCCTTCAAACACTAATAGCAACATTTTCAGTCACTCGCTACGAGCAAACTGTTTGTCTTACAGAAAAAATAAACAAGACCGTTTTGTAGGAAATTTAATGTAGTTAGATTTTGTACTGGGGTGCGTTTTCCCTGGATGCTACCGTTTTCGAATTATTCACAAGTGAACGTCAAACGCGTTTTTCTTGAATAACTTGAAAACCGTGGCTTCCAGCGAAGAGGTGTCCTAATACAAAACTCAACTACATTATATTTCCTACAAAAGGATACTGTTTACTTTTTCTGTAAGACCAACAGTTGACGTGCAACAAGCGAGAGAATATGAAAGTCTTTCAAGCGGTATTTGAAGGCATTGTGGGATGCATAAAACTCAGAGACAGGAGCAGCTGAATCGCCGTATCGGTCCACAAAGTTAAATCCGTTTATGAGAACAACCGATGCCTCCACCAAACTACACACGTCTTCTTGCGTCTTGCTATGGTATTCTAGCGTTGCGACATCTTCATTAGCAACGGAATCATCCAAAATCCACAAACTGTCTCATTGAGCTTTGGATTGTATCCTCCAGCTCATTTACAAACACTGTGAGCAGTAATGGTTCTTTCATATTTCCTTGAAGCCCTCCTCTCCCCCCCCCCCCCCCCCCATACACACTCGAAGCTAATTTTACGACTGAAGATTATTCTCCATTAAGAATGATACTGTGCATTCTAATTGCTAGAAATGATTTAGTTCAATTACAGAGCTGGTCTGATATAATATACTCGTATTTTGCTCACTAGGCGTCAGTGCAAAACTAAGCCTAGTGCTTTTCGAAGACTTAAGTACACGTCATCAACCTGGATGCAGATGGATACTTCATTCTGGCTCTCGTGAATGAAAAAAGCGAGTCGTTTCTCTCATGGTGGTTGTTTATAGAATCCAAAATGACTCATTGTAGAAGAGCTTATCAGTCTCCAGAACGATAATACGGAAGCATAAAACGATTTTTTAAGATTATTGACGAAGCAGTTTTATACAGTTCTTCGAGTAGTTTGTCTAATAATAACACACTATCTGAATAAAAAAATGACTAGTGTGCGTTATGTTGTTCGTACTTAATGTTCCTACCAGGCTTGGTACGGTATATCGGGTGTGATCAGTCCGAAGGACCAGGAGATGCTGCGCACTAGTGTCAGACAGTCTTGTCAGCGACTGATAGAGTTTTAACGGGGCCTCATTTTCGGTCATGATTTGGCCGGCTGGTCGAATCGTGTAATATCCGTATTTGTGGAGCATTCGGATGCGACAGAGGCTCATGTTGTACCGCGAGGGAACATGGCGGCAGACATATTAGTCAAGGTTCTGATCAACCACGTCTTACCACCACAATGGAGGAGAGCTGTATTGTTCACCAAGCACACCGCAGGCCCTTCACATCTGCGCATATCGTCCGAGAACAAATAATAGACGCCCTGCGCCATTGGCAGTGACTAGCGACAGCCAGGCTAGGAAATTACTGTCCCATGGGTAGACTGCCATTACCACCACAATACAAACTGCTGCGTTTCGAGTGATGTCGTGACTGGGAAGCACAGACTGCTGATGAATGGCGTCACATTGTGTTCAGCTACGAACTGCGGTTCTGCACTGTCCCGGACGAACATCATTGGCGAGAATGGAGGCGACTTGGGGAAGGGCCCACTTGCAACGTTTTGGAAACGCACAGCTGTTACGGCTAATATCACTGTGCAAAGAGCTATCGAGTATGACTTCTGGTCACGGCTTGTAGTGATTGAGGATATCTTGTTTTCTCTTATGGTAACTCTCTGTATAGATGGGCCATTTTCTACAAGACAACGCTCGCCCACACACGGCTCTCGTCTCTGCGATCTATCTGTCTGATGTTGACGTACTCACGTGACCAGAGCCCTAGATGCGACCCCTGACAGAACATGTGTGGGAACCTCACTGACGTCAACCCCTTTCCAGAGCCAATATCCAGGATGCCAAAGACCAGTTGTGGGGCAGCTTGCCTCAGTAGATGATGCTACGGCTTTATGACGCCCTTCCCAACCGAAAGCTGCCTGCGTCCAGGTCAGAGGGGTACAACGTCACACTCATAAGGGTGGTCATAGTGGTAACTTCTTTGCAAATTTGACTCGATTTTGTAATAACTGTAGTAGCATCACAGGTTGAATAAATGACGCTGCGGGCGCCATAGAAAGCTGCACTGATCAATAGCCTTGTTGGAAAGCCAGGCAACAGGTCGCAGCACCTGAAGAAGACGAGTGGATCGGTCGTGCATGAAATTGTGCATTAAGTTGACTCAACAACTCGTCTTATCACTAAACAGCACGTCGTTGATGAATTTCTGGGGAGTGATCCCTTTTTTATACAGTAGGATTATTAGTATGTCATTCTGTTTTCGACACTGACGAGGGTATCTTACGGTCTACTCTACCCACTACGAATTTGTTAGCACTTCTAAGATTTGAAGGTCGTTATCCGATCGTAGACATCCTAGAACAGTACTTCGGAGTTCTCACGGAAACTCGAAAAAAATCGCCTTTGAAGGTTAGCAAATTTTCAAGCCCTGTTATGTACAAAATATTTGTAGGTCATTAACGTAGCTGTTGGTTGCTGAGCGCGTATCATAAACAGCGTTACCAGCTGTACGGCTTTTTCGAGACATGACAGGCTTTTCGATGCTTTTTTTTTCATCTCTTAAAACATAGGAATCACACAGCCAGCTGGTTGCAAATAACTGTCTGGTACCCTGACCTAGGTTTCGACACCTCTACGGATGTCTTCATCAGAATGAAATTTTAGGAAACCGTAAAGTTACATTACGAGAAGGCAATTGTCAAAGTTTCGAGCAGATATGCACAAGTCACATGTTGTTTCTAGCAAGGCATACGTGCCAAAGGCTGGAACATGTTTAATTTTAATTTTTGACTTGAGCGTATCTCCTCGAAACTTTGACAATTGCCATCTCGCAATGCAACTTTACGGTTTCTTAAAATTTCATTCTGATGAAGACACCTTTAGAGGTATCGGAACCTAGGACAGTGTACCAAATTATTATTTGCAACCGGCTGGCTGTGTGGGTCCTATGTTGAAACTCGTATACGGTTGCTAAGGGATAGCCATGTTTAAAACTGTAAGGTTTTTTTTAATATCTGGCTGGAATTTTTGGTTTATAGAAAAGTCCGGTTTTTTGCTAAAGAAGTTACATTTAATCACCTAACGAATCTGATTGTAGCATAACTGGACTGAATTATAAGCTGCCGGCCGGGGTGGCCGAGCGGTTCTAGGGGCTACAGTCAGGAACCGCGCGACCGCTACGGTCGCAGTTTCGAATCCTGCCTCGGGCATGGATGTGTGTGATGCCCTTAGGTTAGTAAGGTTAAAGTAGTTCTAAGTTCTAGGGGACTGATGACCTCGCAAGTTAAGTCCCATAGTGCTCAGAGCCATTTGAACCAATTACAGGGTAAACGTACTTGACTATGTATTTTTGAGGAGTTTCGGTACGAACGGTGCAATAGTTTGGAGAAACGTTGCATTCATAGCCGACGTGTGCGATTTTTCGATTCGAGGTATCGTGATTTGTCTAGCATTTTCTAGATGTTTTCACGCTTGGAAACAAATGCTCGTCAGTTAATGATAATGATTAATGATAACCCACACAGCCGTATTGTTGCACATTTATCGTGTTACGAACGGTTTCGTTCATAAAACATAAGGGTGCCGAGTTGTGTTAACACGCTCAGCAACCTGAAGATATTCTACGAAGGAAACTGGTCATAACAATAAATATCTAATAAAACAGTTGAGTCGATTTTCATTAACGTTAGTGTCAATTGTGGTGCTCAAAGTGATCAAGATTATTTATTGTTAGTTAACCATCTGAAGTAGAAGTTTCCGTACGTTATCGTGTTTAGAGGTGCTGATTCAATGCGAATTTTAGTGAAGTGCTGTCGCTGCAAACGATTGCATCCGACTAACTACAAGTATGTCGCCTTCTTAGGTAAACGGTAGAGGGAGCAGAAAAAGGCGGTGCAAGTTCTCAGACAAATTAAAACCCAAAATACCTACACTTTGTATTTGGTCGAACCGAAAGTGAAGTTAAACGTGGTGCGCATGTGATAGTTACGTTAGTATCAGACATATGAGTGCTGTGGACTTGCAAAAATATCTTAGCACAGAAGAAGAACGATACGAAACAGCTACATATCTGGATCAGTATTCGATTCTGTGAGTAATTAACTAGAAACGTTCAAGGCGTTGAAACTAGCCACACAGACACACGTCCACCAACATTTGTACAGGTCTATGGGCTGTAACAACAAATTAACTAAAAACTATTTACAAAATCTGAAGTTTCAAAGAATTCATATTGTGGAAGAACTAAACCAGAATTTATTGTAAATGATTTCATTCCATCTCACACTGTAGATGTTACTGTCAAACCTTTCAGTGGCAAAGTTCCAATTTTGGCCTGGGACAGATGCAATAATCATGATCCACTGAAAATGTTCCCAATTGCAATTCAATCTTTTCATTACGAAAGCAGTGGTATTCGAACAAAGGTCCTTGGCTTACAAAGTTGCCCGAACGAAACTTTGCAAAGTATTGCCTACTGTACTACAGATACTTCGAAAAACTATAAGCTTACTAGCTATCATTATCAATGTATTGCTTTTGCTGGTGACAATGCAAGTGTTAACTTCAGTCGGCTTGCACGCAAGGGAGAAAAAATGTGTATACTGCTCTTAAAATACAGTTAAACGAAAGCATAATAGGAGTCGGACGCCTTTCAGGTATATTACGTAAAACCTTGTACAACGGAATATCTACACTTAGACGTAGGACCTTTTTGTTAGGAAAATTTTTAACTTTCTTCTCGTGTATATGTTTACGTACAAAGGAAGTGAAAGATTTGTACACTTTTTTGGACAAAAACTACGAGCAGCTTCTACACAGTTCCAAGACCAGAAGGCTATCTGTGTATCCAGCAGCTGAAAGGATTTTGCATCTGTAGCCAGCACTTAAATCTCCTTCCTCCCTCAGGACGGGAAATCCGTGCATACAACAATGATATATTTTCTACAAGATGACTTTTCGGAGCAATACCTTCTGCTTCTCTCCTCAGCTATGACCATCTTTTATTGCAAAATGATGTCTGTCGGAAAGGAACGCAAGTCTATTGTGGAAATGTTTGACTTATTAGAAATTGTGTTAATTTCGTTTAAAAACTGACGTGAGAAAAAGTTCATCCCCTTCAGAGTCAGACTAACTTTCATATTCTGGCCTGCAAAAAGAGTGCTAGGGGCTCGTGGAAAATGTGTCTTGTCTCTATGAATCTTGCACTGAGTACCTACAAAAATGGATGCTGCCAATTGAAGATCTCAAGTGCTTCAAGTGGCTTAAACTCAAAGACTTAAAGGACTTTAGTTTTGAAGAGAAGCTTCCATATCTTCAGTAGTTACAAACTTAAAGTATGAAAGTAAATTGAAACTGTTTGATCAGTTCTGCAATATCAATACCTGCACGACATGTACAAAGCTGGACGGAAACTCTACACAAGACCAATAGTATTGTTCGTTATTTAAAAAGAATCAAAATGTACAATTTTCAGAAACTTTCAGAATTTGTAAATATTCCTTTGCGATTCCTGGTAGAAATACATTTAACGCGTGTTTTCTCTCATAGCTGGTCGGTAGACAACAGAAAGAAACGGTTTGATGGTAGACTCATCCTAAGTAATGTTATTGGTCAAGTACAATTTCAAGAATATGTATTGTGAGGTAATTTATAGGCGTATTCTTCAAGATAACAATTCACATTCAGTCTACTGAAAAATACATAATCAAAGGGATCACCATTCGAAAAGACTGAAAAGTACATCGCCGTAATTTTATTGAGTTTGCAACAATTAAATACATTATTTAATACTATAATAGATTTTCACAGTATTATTTTCTGCTCATATTGAGATTAAGGCATGTTTATTACTCCGTTACCTATTGAATTGGTAACCATGAGCTGAAAGACTGGTAATCGAAAATACAGTGTTTCGAAAAATGCGAGTTACAAGTTATTTTACTTTCATTTAAATTCTATATTTATTAACGAACAGCAATGTTAAATAACAAATACTGAATCATATTTTTTAATAAAAACAATATCTTGTATTTAAGTTTGCTAGTCGTACGAAAATGCAGTGAATTAGAATTCGATAGATACATGTAAATTGCTTGCATTGTTAAATGAGAAAAAGCATTATGTACTTCAATAATATTGTTCATTCTCTGTAAATAAAAAACTATCAGATATTTGGTATGAGGTTTCGCATTTTTGCACCAATTTCTAATATACTGTAATTACTGGCATTTGCGTACCGTTAGTGATTAAAAATAAATGTGATATTTTATTAAAATTATGATTCGATAATTATTAATTGACGTTTGTATTTGTTGATAAATCTTGATGAAATCTTGTGGAAGAAATCGTGACCTTTGCCTGTTGTGGGCAAGTGTTCTAAAACTTTTCTTTTTCGTTGTATCTAGCTGTTTCTTCTTCATTTTTCGTCAGTAGTTCTGTACGGGTGTCGCAAGACATCTCTTAAAATCCATTCGTAAAAGCCCCAGTTTTTCTTTATTACCGTGTGCGGCCAGTCCTCTGACCGAGCACACTGAGACACTGTGCCACTAGCGACGTAGCTATCGACCCGCCCTCACAGCCTTACTGCCGCCAGCACCTCTTGTCCTTCCTTCCAAACCAGGGGCTCAGTCTGTAGAGCACTAGCTCGTGACAAGCAAAGGTCCCGAGTCCGAGTCCCAATACGGTAAACAGTTCTCATCTGCCAGGAAGTAACATATCAGCCCACACTCCGCTGCAGAGTGAACTATTTCATGGTGAATAAATCCAGAATGTCATTAAAAAAATGCTACTGTTAGCGAGTTTCGAACCAAAGATCTCACTATTAGAAATCTGTAACACTAAACAAGCGTTTCTCATTAACATTTTGTATTTAGCAGCGGCCTGAAATTATCTAATCTTTGATGGCGATTCGTTTAGAGTTTGGAGAGAGAAGTGCATCGTACGTCTTTAGGAAACTGGTGTCCGGGAAATAGGCTTCAATTTTTACAAACATGAAGACAACCATAGGAAAAATGCTCCTATCGGAGCACAAAACATGCGAAATGTTCCTAGTTATTTAAAAGACTGAGTGGAAAGTGGGGTACAAGGGTACCAACCCTCTGATTCTACCATCCTCAACACCTTTAAAAATTTTCCCACAAATATTGGGGTGCAACATTTTACAGCATAATTCTCCGTGCTAAGGTCATTTTATAAGCTACATCTTCAACTCACACCGGATTTAACGGGTAAAAATATGGTTGCTTTGAAAGTCCGTATCTCGGAAAGCGATAAAGATATGAAGAAAATCTTCAAGAATAGTCGAAATCGCGATCTTAGGAGCACATCGAAAAAATTACAGCCATTTGATATCAATAGCCGTCTCGGAATCCGTGGTTGGATTTTGGTACTTAAAAAGCAAATTTTTGGGTATTTCTCGATGACGGATAAAAATTTTCGAAAACTGGGAGATGACTCTTATAGATAAAAGCCTAGAGAATATATCTTTAAAGTATGAGCAATTTGCTGCAGTTATTTATTATTAAATTTCGCCTCTTACCGGATTTTACGTGTGGAAGTAGTTATCGTCTAAAGAATTGATACTGTGATCAGAGACTGGAATAAAAAAGCATTTGAAGTAGGATAACGTTGAACGTCTGTATCTTGGAAACGGATAAAGATATCAACAAAATTTTCAAGGTTGCTGGACATCGGGATCTTAGCAATAATTCGTAAAATATCTGCGATTTAATATGCACTGCCATCTTAGAACCATCGACTGGGATTTGGCCCACTGGTGACCGTGAAAATATAGTAAAAATCCTTTTTTTTTGGGGTTTTAGAGGAAGTGCCCATGAATTAATGGTGCCTCTATATAATCAAGCACACCGTAGACAACATCAAATGTAAAAAAGAAAAAACTGATTTGCTCGATTTGTCTAAAGAGGAGGAAGTGTGTAATATTCATACCTCGGCCGTTTACTGTAGGACAGTCACACTAAGACGATCGTTCTTTTGGTCCTTAGTCCAAAGGCTATCCAAACACTTGAACCCACCTTCTTATCGTCAGCAGAACCCGATATATGAGCACTGGAAAATCAAGTTTTTAAACACTGCTTTTTGGAACATAAACTGTGCAAAAAGTCATAGGATACCTGCTAATATCGTGTTGGACCTCCATTTGCCCGGCGTAGTGTAACAAATCGGTGTAGCATGGGCTCATCAAGTCGCTGGAAGTCCCCTGCAGAAATATTGAGTCATTTTGCGACTACAGACGTCCATAACTGCCAAAGTGTTGCTGGTGCACGGACCGACCTCTCTATTATGTCGTACAAATGGTCGATGGGCATCATGTCGGGCGGTCTTGGTGGCTAATCATTCGCTCGAATTGTCCAGAATGTTCTTCAAATCGTTCACGAGCACTTGTGACCCGGTGTCATGGCACATTGTCATCCACAAAAATTCCATGGTTGTTTGGGAGCATGAAGGCCGTGAATGGCTGAAAATGGTCTCGAAGTAGCCAAACATAACAGGACGCAGTTCACTCCACGTACAAACAACCCATACCATTATGGAACCACCACCAACTTGCACATCGCCTTGTTGGCAAATTGGGACCATGGTTTCGTGGAGTCTGCGCCACACTCGAACCCTCCCATCAGCTCGGGACTCATCTGTCCAGGCCACAGTTTTCCAGTCGTCTAGGGTCAAACCGATATGGTAACGAGGCCTTGAGAACCGATGTCGTGCTGTTAGCAAACGCTCTCGCGTCTGTCGTCTGCTGCCATAGCCCATTAACGCGGCAATTTCGCCACACTGTTCCAATGGATACGTTCGTTGTACGTCCCACATTGATTTCTGCGGTTATTTCACGCACTGTTGTTTGTCTGTTAGGACTGACAGATCTGCGAAACGTTGCTGCTCTCGGTCGTTAGGTGAAGGCCGTCGCGCACTGCGTTGTCCGCGACAGATAAAGCCAGGAATTTCTTAAACTGAACATCTCTTGACACCGTGGATCTCGGAACTCTGAATTCCCCAACGATTTCCGAAACGGCACGTTCCGTGCTGAAACGCCTGGTTAAATCCGCAGGACAGAACAGGTAGTTGGAATTGTGGAAAGGGACCAAAAATGAGCGGCTGTCAGTTACACTCGAACATATATAACTTTATTTAGTTGCCCAAACATTACAGCGCAAATTTCCGGCCTTAACTATCGACTGAATATGTCACACAATCCTATGGCTTAAGGGCACAACCTCTTTAATTTTTAAAACGGCTAAAGGCCCATGATTTGAAAACACAACTGAAATAAATTTTCAAAAGGTAGAAAGCGCAAGGTTTTATCCTTAAGTAATATTTCAAATGAGGCAGAAGGCCCAAATAATCTAAGACTTGACAACTAAGGAACTTTAAATATTGGCTCTGAGAACTATGGGACTTAACATCTACGGTCATCAGTCCCCTAGAACTTAGAACTACTTAAACCTAACTAACCTAAGGACATCACACAACACCCAGTCATCACGAGGCAGAGAAAATCCCTGACTCCGCCGGGAATCGAACCCGGGAACCCGGGCGTGGGAAGCGAGAACGCTACCACACGACCACGAGCTGCGGACACTTTAAATATTAAAACGGCTGAAGGCCCATTATTTAAACCAACCAAAAGCATACAAATTCAAACCATCGACTATGAGCCATTAAAATACACACCAATAAGAAAAGGCAGTACAGCCAGCAGCGCTCAGAAGTTTCCGGGGGTCAGTCTGCACTTGAAATATTAACGTTCGCTTAGGGGAGACAGGTAGTCGGCCCAACTATATCCGATCCGCCGGCAACCCAACCAAGAGAGAGTCAACGGACCCACCGACAAGACGACTTGCTTTCCACCCGACCAGTACACAAGGAACTCCAAAGCCAAAACGTAAAAGGCGTAGCCGCCCACAACCAAGTATGCATAAGCTATCAAAACTACACACACGTGTCGGATAACAACAACACGGTGAGGAAAGGACACTGCCTGAATTTTACGTCAGGTAACCGGGACGCTAACGACCGCAAGGCAGAAAATTCCGCTGGTGCACTTGGACTTCAAATAACCGAAATACAGTTAAACTCCACCGGATGGTGGCCAAACTTTCGCCAACTCGAACACTCGCTGTTGCTCACGGGAATACCCCCAGCAGCCAACCATGAAAACCAACGGCACAATGTGAACGGACTGGCTTCGGTAATTAAATCACCACTCAACTTTCATGTCCTCGGTTGGTGAACCACGAACCTCGTTGCAATCGGAACAGCTCCCACACACTCCGACACTGCGTAGACACCGCCAGTGGGCCCGCCCCACTGCGCCGTGCGGAAATTTCCCGGCTGATTTGCCCGCATCTCGTGGTCGTGCGGTAGCGTTCTCGCTTCCCACGCCCGGGTTCCCGGGTTCGATTCCCGGCGGGGTCAGGGATTTTCTCTGCCTCGTGATGGCTGGGTGTTGTGTGCTGTCCTTAGGTTAGTTAGGTTTAAGTAGTTCTAAGTTCTAGGGGACTTATGACCACAGCAGTTGAGTCCCATAGTGCTCAGAGCCATTTGAACCATTTGAACCATCCCGGCTGATCCACACCAACCGAGCGACTGCCGCACACCGGCTAGCCGGAAACTATAAGCACCAGACGAAAGATAGTACAAGGTGCGTATATCGATACACACCGCTGCTGCCACACGTAGAAAGAGGAAGAACCACGGCGTAATCGTAATAGCCGCGGGAAACCAAACGCAGAGTTTAAACCAACGCATAAGCCAGGGCCAGCACGGCTCACGTGCGTCTAGCACCAATTACAATTTGGCGTCCAGAGTCTTCATTCGTGTCGTGCGGTCATAATAACGCCGGAAATCTTCACCTGAGTATAGATGACAGCTTCGCCAATATACCTTGTGTACGCCATATTACCGCCATCTGCATATCTGCATATCTCAGTCCTATGACTTTAGTCACATCGGTGTATGAGGTTACTTATCCGCCAGGATAGCCGAGAACGCTAACGCGCTGCTTCCTAGACTCAGGTAAGCGCGCCGGCCCCGGATCGAATCCGCCCGGCGGACTAACGACGACGGCCAGTGTGCCGGCCAGCCTGGATGTGGTTTTTAGGCGGTTTTCCACATCCTACTAGCTGAATACCGGGCTGGTCCCCACGTTCCGCCTCAGTTACATTTCACGATTTACAACCGAGCGAGGTGGCACAGTGGTTAGACACTGGACTCGCATTCGGGAGGACGACGGTTCAATCCCGCGTCCGGCCATCCTGATTTAGGTTTTCCGTGATTTCCCTAAATCGCTCCAGGCAAATGCCCGGATGGTTCCTTTGAAAGGGCACAGCCGACTTCCTTCCCCATCCTTCCATAAACCGATGAGACCGATGACCTCACTGTCTGGTCTCCTTCCCCAAAACAACCAAACTCACGATTTACAATAGACGCAGACAGCTGGGGTACACTTATTCTGTCCCGGGGGGTATGGGGTGGCGGCAGGAAGGGCATCCTGCCACCCCTTAAAATTAACCATGCCAAATCCGTACTTAACCCTCCGACCCTGAGCACAATGCGGGATAACGGCAGTAGCAAAAGAAAGAAAAATGTATTAGGTTACTTAATCTGTAGCATGCATAGCGATGAAGGGCCACATTCCGTTAGGTCCCCTTGTGAGGTACGAGATCTCTGTACAGTACAGTTTACTAGTCGTGGCATCCGTCGCACTCTTCACTGGCACTACGGACCTCCGTGGTGCTCGTCTGCAGTGTTCAGCCGCAGCTGGCTCCACCGCCCGTGCGGCACCGGCGCCCCTAATTGTCCCTAATTCGATGAAGCGGGCGCGCCCCGCTAAGAGCGCCTTCTTAATTACCGGCCGCCACTTTGCGCCAGTTTACGGGATGGTCCGTGATGTCATCCCGAGGCCGGCCCGTCGCCGCATCGATCAAACGTTCCCGCGATGACAAGTGCAATTAACGGCGGAGACGAATGGCGGCACCTCCGGGAGGATTTCCCCCTAATGAAAATGGATTCTCCACTCGCAATGACCTCTCGGGCACTCCGCCTCTCGCTTCCTGTCAAGTTTCCCGCACGCACAGTGTTTCAAAGACATAGAGGGCACCCAATCGACCGCCCCCCCCCCCTCACCCTTTTCCCTTATCACCGCCATTGTCAGTGAAGAGGCGAGCCTTTTGTGTCAGCTTATTATTCAATGTATGATACATGAACAACCCACCACTTTAAACAATTAGTGGGTCCTAGTTGATACAATGGAACTGTTGTTACTGCAGCTTAATCTACAAAGGTTAATTCAATTACTCACCACGGTATCCAGCTTACGACATAGGCGGTGCGTGTCTACATCTGCATCTACATGTATAATCCGCAAGCCACCGTATGGTACGTGGCGGAGGACGCTCTGTGCTTCTACTAGTCATTTCCTGTCGTGTTCCATTCGCAAGCAGAGGAGCGAAAAACGACTGCATATAGGCCTCTCTAATCTTATCTTCGTGGTCCTTACGCGAAATGTACGTTGACGGCAGTAGAATCGTTCTGCAGTCAAACTCAAATGCGGTTCTCTGCATTTACTCAATAGCCTTACTCGAAAAGAAAGTCGCCTTTTGTCCAGTGCTTCCTGTCTGAGTTCCTGAAGCATCACCGCAATACTTCGGTTTTGTTCGAACCTAGCGGTAACAAATCTAGCAGCCCTCCTCTGAACTGATTCGATATTTTCCTTTCATTCGATGTGGTGCGGATCCCAAACACTCGAACAGTATTCAACAATGGGCCGCATTAGTGTTCTATGTGCAGTCTCCTTTCCAGTTGAACCAAGCTTTCCTAAAATTCTCCGAATAAACCGAAGTGGACCATTCACCTTTCCTACTATCGTCTTTAAATGCTCTTTACATCTCATATCGCTTTGCAACGCTACGCCTAGATACACTACTGGCCATTAAAATTGTTACACCAAGAAGAAGTGAAGATGATAAATGGGTATTCACTGGACAAATATATTATACTAGAACTGACATGTGATTACATTTTCACGCAATTTGGGTGCATAGATACTGAGAAATCAGTACCCAGAACATCCACCTCTGGCCGTAATAACGGCCTTGATGCGCCTGGGCATTGAATCAAACAGAGCTTGGATGGCGTGTACAGGTACAGCTATCCATGCAGCTTCAACACGATACCACAGTTCATGAAGAGTAGTGACTGTCGCATTGCAACGAGCCAGTTGCTCGGCCACCATTGACAAGACGTTTTCAATTGGTGAGAGATGTGGAGAATGTGCTGGCCAGGGGAGCAGTCGAACATTTTCTGTATCCAGAAAGGCCGGTACAGGACCTGCGACATGCGGTCGTGCATTATTCTACTGAAATCTAGGGTTTCGCAGGGATCGAATGAAGGGTAGAGCCACGGGTCGTAACACATCTGAAATGTAACGTCCACTGTTCAAAGTGCCGTCAGTGCGAACAAGAGGTGACCGAGACGTGTAACCAATGGCAACCCATACCATCACGCTGGGTAATCCGCCAGTATGGCGATGACGAATACACGCTTCCAACGTGCGTTCACCGCGATGTCGCCAAACAAGGACGCGACCATCATGATGCTGTAAACAGAACCTGGATTCATCCAAAAAAAAAACGTTTTGCCATTCGTGCACTCAGGTTCGTCTTTGAGTACACCATCGCAGGTGCTCCTGTCTGAGATGCAGCGTCAAGGGTAACCGCAGCCATGGTCCCGGATCTGATAGTCCATGCTGCTGCAAACGCCGTCGAACTGTTCGTGCAGATGGTTGTTGTCTTGTAAATGTCCCCATCTGTTGACTCAGGAATCGAGACGTGGCTTCACGATCCGTTACAGCCATGCGGATAAGATGCTGTCATCTCGACTCCTAGTGATACGAGGCCGTTGGGATCCAGCACGGCGTTCCGTATTACCCTCCTGAACCCACCGATTCCATATTCTGCTAACAGTCATTGGATCTCGACCAACGCGAGCAGCAATGTCGCGATACGATAAACCGCAATCGCGATAGGGTACAATCCAACCTTTATCAATGTCGGAAACGTGATGGTACGCATTTTTCCCTCTTACACGAGGCATCACAACTACATTTCATCAGGCAACGCCGATCAACTGCTGTTTGTGTGTGAGAAATCTGTTGGAAACTTTCCTCATGTCAGCACGTTGTAGGTGTCACCACCGGCGCCAACCTTGTGTGAATGCTCTGAAAAGCTAATCATTTGCATATGACAGCATCTTCTTCCTGTCGGTTAAATTTCGCGTCTGTAGCACGTCATCTTCGTGGTGTAGCAATTTTAATGGTCAGTAGTGTATTTTCCTTTAATTCGATGTGGCGTGGATCACAAACACACAAAGAGTATTCAACAATGGGACGCATTAGTATTCTATGTGCAGCCTGCTTTACAGTTGAACCACGCCTTCCTAAAATTCTCCGAATAAGCGGAAGTGGACCATTCACCTTTCCTACTATGGTCTTTAAATGCTCTTTACATCTCATATCGCTTTGCAACGCTACGCCTACATGTTTAATCGACGTGACTGTGAAGCAGCACACTACTAATGCGCTATTCGAACATCATGGGTTTGTTTTTCCTACTCAGCTGTATTAACTTACGTTTTTCTACATTTAGAGCGGCATGTCATTCATCAAGCCAACTAGAAATTTTACGTAAGTCATCTTGTATCCTCCTACAGTCACTCAACTTCGACGCCTTACTGGGCACTACAACATTATCAGCAAACAACCACCGACTGATCCTCAACCTGTCCGCCAACTCATTTATATATACAGAGAATAACAGCACTTGTACCACACTTCCCTGAGGCACTGGTTAAACTCTTTGCTCTGACAAACATATACACCGTTGGCTGGTGATATACTTTCCGGGATGTGAGGTCGTGGTCCAAGAACTTTTCCGCTCCTTACGTTTCGTCCAGAACTGCGCTGGACTTCCTCAGAGGCGCTGCTCCGCTGAGTCTTGCCGACTGACTGGTCGGGTGTCTGAGAGCGACTTATATATTGTGAGAAAGGGGGGCGTGGTTCAGGTGACACGTGATGAGCAGTGATAATCCATAGCAAAGATAAGGTTGACTATCGATTACCACCTTGTCAAAGATAAAAAATGTTAGCAATTTTGTAGAGCCACTGATAATCCATAGCAAAGATAAGGTTGACTATCGATTACCACCTTGTCCAAGATAAAAATTGTTAGCAATTTTGTGGAGCCACTGTCCATATATCGCTAAGTTTCATAGCCTCCTCTTTCCTATTAAAATTATCGTGATGTTTATAAATTTCGATAGCTTCTCTATATAGCCGTGGATAGTAATTTAACGTTGTAGATAAAACTTCGGTATCCGAAAACTTCACTTGGTGGTTGCCTGGTTGAAGAGCATGTTCCGCTACAGCTGACTTTTCTATTTTTCCAAGTCGACAAAGACTTTTATGCTCTTTTGCTTTTGAAAAAAAACGGCTACTCAAGGAAAGAGTCTTTGTCGGCTTGGAAAAATAGAAAAGTCAGCTGTAGCGGAACATGCTCTTCAACCAGGCAACCACCAAGTGAAGTTTTTGGATACCGAAGTTTTATCTACAACGTTAAATTACTATCCACGGCTATATAGAGAAGCTATCGAAATTTATAAACATCACGATAATTTTAATAGGAAAGAGGAGGCTATGAAACTTAGCGATATATGGACAGTGGCTCTACAAAATTGCTAACAATTTTTATCTTGGACAAGGTGGTAATCGATAGTCAACCTTATCTTTGCTATGGATTATCACTGCTCATCACGTGTCACCTGAACCACGCCCCCCTTTCTCACAATATATAAGTCGCTCTCAGACACCCGACCAGTCAGTCGGCAAGACTCAGCGGAGCAGCGCCTCTGAGGAAGTCCAGCGCAGTTCTGGACGAAACGTAAGGAGCAGAAAAGTTCTTGGACCACGACCTCACATCCGGGAAAGTATATCAACAGCGATGTCACCCGATCGTGAAAACCTTCATTCTACATATACACCGTTGACGACATATGGGTTCGGTCACCTAAGAGGTCTTCGAGCAATCACATATCTGGGAACCTATTCCGTTTTCTCATCTCTACCTTAATAGTTTGCAGTGGGGTTCAGTGTCAAATGCTTTCCCCAAATATAGGGATATGGTATTTGTCCGTTACCCTTCATCCATTCTACTCAGGATATCTTGTCAGAAAAGGGGAAGCTGAGATTCGCACGAGCACTTTACATCTTAATTTGTACCGCCATTTTTAAAGCAGCCTCTCGCGCTTTTATGCAACGCTTCCAGCGATTTTACCGTTGCTGGAAGCTATGCTGGAAGTCTACTGGCTGAAATGTGCTTTAAAATTAATTGCGATTCCGTTTGAATCTCTTTTACGGCGACAAAGCGTCGCCCTTCCTACTTAAATTTCATTTTCGGCCACAGAGGGCTTCATTAGGCGAGTAGGCTCGGTGAGGGACGGTTCTTACGTTGTTTCTGCCAGGAAGTTCAGGTGCAGTTCTTATGTTGGTTTTTGCCAGGAAGATGGGTGCAGATGCATTGTCATGATGCAGCAACCAGGATTTGTTCTCCCAACTCTCAGGCCATTTTCATCTAATATCTTGCCTCTGTCTACTCAAAAAATTACAGTGGAGCTTCCCTGTGTCTCCATGACCAAAAGGATGGGCAATTCTATGAACTACTATGTACTATGTACTAAACACCGTTAGCACTGACTTGATTTTGCTGCGAATTTGGCTCGCTTTTATGGGCCGCGGAGACTGCTTTTTTAATTTCAGGATCGTAACCGCACACCCATGATTCGTCGGCAGTTATGACCCTGGACAGGAAAGTGGGTCATCTCGAAATGTTGTTTGCACTTCGGTGCAGAAGTGAAACGGACAGCTGTAATTGGTCGGCGTTCAAAAGCCGCGGAAAAACTCGCTGCAGTTCATCTCACGCTCAGTTCACAGTTTAGAATGCGCTGACATGACCCGTATGAAATTACAACGATTTCACAAACATCAAGGATCTCCTTCTTTCTAGCCTTGTGGAACATTTCACTCACTTCTCTACGGAGCTGCGTGTGATTACAGTAGGACCGAGTGTTTGTCATCTCCACAGACTCCTGGCCATTTTTAAACCTCTTAAACCAGTGAAATGTTCTTGCTCGGCTTAAAAGCTTGCTTGACAGACATCTCTCTTAGCATAAGGTAAGTTTCAGCTGTAGTTTCGCTGAGCAGATCGTTTGTGCCTTCAAGTCAGCCATTTCGAAATTGACAGATACAATAGAACACGATGTAGGGCAATAAACAGCTATGTTCCCACTGATGCCCTCGCAATGACACTACGAGACAGATTGTCACTCGAAAGACACAGAGGTCTCTATGGGGGGAAGTTTGTATTGCTGATTGTTTGTGCGCAACATCCAAATTCTCGGTACATCTTTATCTGTATTTCTCAAGTCACGGTACTGTGAGTGCCTGAAGCTACTTTGTGTAACCCTATTACTTTTCTCCTTCCTCCTCCTTCTTCCAGTTACGAACGGTTCGCAGGGAGAATGCTTGTTGAGTCCCTATCCGAGCTCGAATATCTCTGATTTTACGGTTGTTGAGTCTTCTAGGTACGCACGCTCTGTTTGTGACTGTATTCAGGTCTTCATAACGAAGCGATCGAAATGTCCTTCTTAACGGGACGAACTAGATCGATGTACAAGTAGCTTCGAGTGCAATCTACAGGAATGCTATGGGGCGATTACTGTTTACGACTAATGTAAATGGAAATGAAATGACACAATTTCAGAGACTTTACTGCTCTCATACAGATATGATCTTATGTATATAGACTGAAGCAGAGAGAGAAATTTGTATGAAGGCTGGGAACTGAACCCTGGCCTTCTGCTTACCAGGCAGCTGATTTAGCCACTATGCCTTACACACCAACAGAAATTAAAGACAGGAACCAGAGATAACCCAGGGTGTTTCACACATCCTCCTAGCCAATACGTTCGATGTGCAGTCTTCCACAGAAATTAAAACTGAGCCTGTGAGACGTCACCTTTTGGGAACCTAATGTGTCTGTTTCAAGAGGAGAAAAAAAAAAGTGCTGCCGGCCGGGGTGGCCAAGCGGTTAAAGGCGCTACAGTCTGGAACCGCGCGGCCGCTACGGTCGCAGGTTCGAATCCTGCCTCGGGCATGGATGTGTGTGATGTCCTTAGGTTAGTTAGGTTTAAGTAATTCTAACTTCTAGGGGACTGATGACCTTAGAAGTTAAGTCCCATAGTGCTCAGAGCCATTTTTAGAAAAATGCTAACATATAGCGGTGTATTAATAGTCGACATTTGAGATGTATGGTGAAGTGTGATAACCTTTGGAAAATGGCAGCAACGGATGAGAAGGAATACTTAGTTCACTCAAGTGAATACCTGGAGACCTCATCCCACAGGATGGGACGCCAACCATCCGAGATGCTACTCAAGGCGGGTGTAAAATGAATGTGCGCAACGGAAAATAATAAATGCAAAAATGAAGATTTGGCCCTGTCTGACTACATCCTGAAGCAGATCTTAGTATCTCTTAATTCTATAAATTACAATGCAAACATAAATGAAAAATGAAGGCAACTAATCCTACTAAATGATAAACGTTGTCCCTGCTTATATATTTATTGTAGATTAAGAAGCCTTTATATTACAAAGTTTAAATTTCCTAAGTAAAATTACTAATTAATTGCCCAACTCTGCCCCTTATTATGACTGCGCGATCTAATATCAATAACGCGAAATGACCGACATCATCCATGCACCAATCATTAGAAGACATTACTTTCAAAGATGATCTACGGTGGTGTGGAACCTCAGTGGAAATAAACTAACGTGATCACAGCTGTTTAGCTTTTATAGCCCTAATAAGTCGAAGCAATTTGCGATATCACCGTATGTACTGCGTCCGGTGCGTCGAAGTGATGGTACTCGTACTCGTCTGCGACGATGGAAGAACTCCAGCCACAAATAAACTCTTTGAAAGACGGCAGAAGGCGGTCCTCTACAGACGAGAAACGCCAACTCACAGCTACAAGGACGGAGTTCAGATAACGTCTCAACGTAAGTATAGGCAGAGGAAGTGCTCTCAATTACTGAACGCTGCGTACTCAATGACGTCTTCCAACCCGGACGTGAAATCCAAAATCGTATAGGTTCGCAACAGTACAGTGCCTAACTGTTCTAACTATAAACTCTCCTGAGAGCAAGGACAGAAAGTCCGTCCGTACCAACAAAGCTGATATCGAGCGACTGTCACACACGGGCGCTCACAACGGAGGACCACATCTCTCCAATGCATGCTTCCCAGCAAGGCTTGGCTCCCCACCATCGTAATTCCGAAAACAAATCACTGAATATTCTCCTTCTCTACAGATTCTTCCGAACGCCAAACAACCATATTTTAGTCGTTTGTCGTCCAGCACGCAAGTTTGCGAGGAAAAACCTATACTCGTACAATGGTACGCTTCTGAGTAAAAATCCTTGGAAATAAACCAGCCTGCGTGGTTTCCGAGGTGCTTCTTCGTTCCTCTCACCTGCGTCCAAGATTTGCAGAGTTCGGAAGTATTATCTGGTTATCCTTCCGGCCGTACTACAATTGCGGCCGGCCGTCACCCTATTGTGCTCCAGAGCTCAGGTGCCACGACGTCTGTCTAGCTATTTCCTGTGTTTAAGCAGGACCAACACCTGTGCGGGCCTTCCGCCCAGAGCTTGAGTTCTGCGTGCCGTTTCATCTCCACTGGCGTTCCAACTTCTACTAGTATAGGCAATCTTTCATTACACCTTTCATGCAATAAGCATTAACAATTATTTACAAAGCGTATATGACAATGTCAGTCTCCTTTAAATATTCATATTTAAGATGTACAGCCTACCACATGATGCCTAATTGTGTTTGTAGATCACGGCAAAGTATGTGGATGGGTGCTTATAGCCACCTTACAACCAGACTGTCGCTCGCTATACGGCCCGACAGCCAGTAGCGATAACCTGCGGTGCCGTTACTTCCCACTGCAGGGACCCTTTGGTTGTCATCCGCGGCACCATCACACCACAGCCGACGACATTCTACGCCACGTGTTGTCGCTCTTCATGGCGAGCCGTCCTGGGCTTGCATTTCAATAAGATGATGTCTGCCCGCACACGACGAGAGTTTCTACTGCTCGTCTTCGTTCTTGACAAGCCCTGTCTTGGCCAGCAAGACCACCTTATCTCTCCCCGGTTGACAACGTTTGGAGCACTATGGGCAGGACCCTCCAACAATCTCGATATTTTGACGATCCAACGTGCCAAACGGACAGAAATTGGAGTGATATCCCTCAGCAGGACTTCAGTGCTAAGCTGAATAACTAATTGCAGCCGGCCGCGGTGGTCTAGCGGTTCTAGGCGCTCAGTCCGGAGCCGCGCGACTGCTACGGTCGCAGGTTCGAATCCTGCCTCGGGCATGGATGTGTGTGATGTCCTTAGGTTAGTTAGGTTTAAGTAGTTCTAAGTTCTAGGGGACTGATGACCATAGATGTTAAGTCCCATAGTGCTCAGAGCCATTTGAACCATTTTTTTTAACTAATTGCATAAAGGCCAGAGGTGAATCAACGCATTATTGACTTGCTCAATTTGTGTAACTCATTCTCTTGAATAAATCATCCAGTTTTCTTGAACCTGTAATCATTTGTTTGTATATGTACAGCTCATCTACCGATGTCCGACCTATTCAGAGAATTCCTTCTTAGTGTGATATTTTTTGTATTAGGGTGTACTTGAGTGAAACACATTTACAGTACCTTTTCTTTGTACTTTTTAGATCGCTTAAGGTATTTTTTATTTATTTGTTACACTGGTGCGATGTTTCGGCTACTGCCATCTCCAGATCCAAAACTCGTGAAACAAAGCTCATTGTCAGTTGCGATAAGTCCTATGTCAAAGCAGCGCGCTGTCAATGATGTAATAAATAACACAATGCCTTAAGCGGTTTACACTGCATTAGTTGCAAAACATCATAATGCTCGCAGTCTCATTCAAGAAACTGTTTGCCGTTATGAATAATACGAAATAATTACTGGCGGAATCTAATAGCACATCTTTCCATAGTTGATTTCTTCAGTTTTTCGAAAACACTTAAAATATGTCTTAAACTGATTTGTTGATGTATACTGAGGAAGTTATGTCTTAAGTTTTCTTTTTGATCGCAGTCACAATGCTCGAAAAAAATGTGAACATGGATACGAGAGGTTATAGAAGTGGTTAAGGGAAACGGGTGATCATTTGCATTTGGCGTCTACCGACAGCAAGAATGTTAAATCACAGGCAAGCGAAGGAAACAGAGAATAAGAACAAAACTTGTGACAAAGAGAAAGAAAGATGCGAGGGACAACAGATGCTTACGACTTAGGTAGTCGGAAAAGGGGTAATTTAGACCGCATTCGAATCGGAAATAATTGACCCGTGCTTCGAAGTGGGATCAGTCGTCATACCACGTTAAACACAGAGTTATTTTACTAAAAAAAAATCTGTTAAATCAGCAGTTTTGAACTGGAGGTAATTCAGGAGGCCACGCTTCAGGTAATGATTCGTAACACGACGTTTAAGATGACGCAAGTTTCTTGTCAGTACAAAGGTTCCTTTATTTCACGGAGGCTTAGGTGAACAGCGTAGAAAGCTTTTGTTCATTTTTCTGACTAGTATACTGCAAAACTTGCTTTTCATCTTGAATACGCATTAAATTACTGCCCATGGACGTTTGAATCATTATACAGTAACAAGCTTTCACCTCTAGAGTTTAGATTTCAAATAGACAAGAAGGGGAAACATGCTTAGTTCTTGGTGATTGTCATATGAGGGACACCAAACCAGTACACTATTAGTCAGTCAAAATATCATACGCTATTTACAATGTAAACTGAAGAGGGACAATGAAGAAAGCAAAGGAAATTGAAGGAATTAAGATATCATCCGCGGTCCCCGTTCGTGGCCTTCATGCTCGGTAATTTTAGGTTGCTACTGGGAATGGAACGTAAATGTGTATCTGAACTGCTGCTCGTGGATTCATTTCCCTTCGAAGCGCTTCTAGATTAGTCATGGACTCTCTCTAATACAGTTTAAATGAATGGAATGGCTAGGTCGAGGTGGGTGTAATACATTTCTTCCAAATTGCATTTAATCAAAGTCACATTGTTTACTCAATTTTATTAGAGCCAAAGACTGCCACAAAAAAAGCGATGTAATATTCATGAATATAAAACTCTCGTCTGAACATGACAATATTACAGTATAATTTTAAACAGTAACACAGACGCATCATCACAATTTACTCGGCAGATACAAGAATGCAACCTGAAATAATTTTAGGAAAAGCACTGTCATAATAACCTTTTTACTAAAACCGTGTGATTAAAATTCGTTAACTATAAATCCTCTGGTATACATGTACGGAAAATACTACCGGAGAAAAGAATGGCATTAAATTTTGTAAAAATTTTGCACACACCAAACAACCATCAGCACTTATCAACAAAGTTACCCCTCAGTAAAAGCTCAAGGAAAATAAAAGGTATTTAGTTCATGGACTGTCATATAACTGAGCGCTGATTAAATACAGCAAACCAAGACCAGTGGAGTCAGTTTTTTGGGCTGGCATTTTGTGGGGCCGACGTACGCCGCTGGTGGTCATGGAACGCGCCGTAATGGCTGTATGATACGTGAATGCCATCCTCCGACCGAAGTGCAACCACGTCGGCAGCATATTGGCGAGGCATTCATCTTCATGGACGACAATTCTCGCCCCCATCGTGCACTTCTTGTGAATGAATTTCTTCAGGATAACGACATCGCTCGACTAGAGTGGCCAGCGTGTTCTCCAGACATGAACCCTATCGAACATGCCTGGGGTAGATTGAAAAGGGCTGTATATAGACGACGTGACCCACCAACCACTCCGAGAGATCTACGCCGAATCGCCGATGAGGAGTGGGACAATCTGGACTAACAGTGCCTTGATGAACTTGTGGATAGTATGCCACGACGAATTCAGGCATGCATCAGCGCAAGAGGACGTGCAGTTGGGTATTAGAGGTACCAGTGTGTTCAGCAATCTGGACCACCACCTCTGAAGGTCACGCTGTATGGTGGTACAACATGCAATGTGTGGTTTTGATGACCAATAAAAAGGCGGTAATGATGTTTTTGTTGATCTCTATTCCAATTTTCTGTACAGGTTCCGGAACTCTCAGAACCGAGGTGATACAAAACTTTTTTTGATGTGTGTATATTTCAACAGTGTTGATTTCCCTTTCGAGATGATTTTTATGCTGTTGACAGAACCTGTATTTAAAAAGTCAACTTTAATCTTACCAAATGACTGTTTCCGTTTATTATCATTATTGGCTGGTTGTTAGTCGCCAGACTACTGCAAACTTTAACTATAGAGTTTTGCCTGTTTCTTTTTTATGACTATTGCTAATAATCTTGCATAGGATCTAATGTTGTTTTTGCTTTAGGTGCAAACTGCGACCGTCGTCGTTGTTCTGTAGTTTAGCGTTATACAGTACTTAGCTCATTCTTGCCTGGGTGTTATTTTATTCGTTTAATTCCTTATTTCTTGAGATGATTATTCACCTGTAGTTCGGCAAGTGTAAATTTTTTTATGTTTCATGCTATGGGAGGTAGGACACCCTTTAGTTACTAACCTTAAACCTAAACACAGTTTAGGACCGCTAACTTTATGTTGTAGAGTTCAAGAATTTTTACGTGCTTTGTTGTTTTAGATTTTTGTATATAACCATTTGTGCTGGGTTTCGTAATTTTGCTAAATTGTCTGAGGATGCCTTTCAATACAGGCGAAACTCGTCACAAATGAAGAACTAATAAAACCATCTTTATTGCATCCACGACTGAATTCTCTCTGTAACCATATGGAACGCGATCTCCTACCCCTTCACATTCATTGCAATTGTTTAGTCTTTGTTGAACGTCTACATTTGTTACGAAAAGTAATAAGAATGAATAAAAAACGGTTATTTCAGAAACCGGTTATTTTGAGCGGTTTTAACAGTCGGCTTGAGCTGGAGACAAAAAGAACCGGTGCAACCGGAAACCGGTTTTTTCAGCGATAACCACCATCCCTAGGTAGTGTGCGTAAAAATATAAACGCATCAGTTGAAATGTTTTGTGGGGGTGTCGCTCGTCGTGACCCGCCCCTTGCATCCACGTCAGACGTCTGGAAGTGTAAACACCGCAGCTTGACCCGCCGACTGCAAGAGTGTTACGTCATCTGGAGCGCGCGTGCGTGGCTGCCCGCTCGTTCCCGCTACCCGCGGCCCGGTGAAAGGGACCGAGTGCAGCGTCCTTGCGGCCCTACGCACATGGGTGTCCTCCTAACAATGGGGGCCGGCACGCCGTCATTGTTCTCCGGTAAATACTTCATTTTCCCCGTGGAAACGCAGGACTCTTTAGCGGCGGCTATCTGCGCAGCCGATCCGGAGAGGAGAGTAGACGAACGGAGAGGGGCTAAAGGTGTAATGGCCAATGCGAGAGTACAAATCTGGCCCGTTAATCACTGTGGAACACAATGTGGCCGTTTTTGTGAGTCATAGCGCGGCGTGCCATCTGATTAGGACCGCTTCCCCTCCCCTCCCCTCCCCCCTGCGACCGCTCGCAGGTCAGACCAGAACGGAACGAAACAGAACAGACAAGGCGGGGCACCGGCCGCCGGGACGCGACTGAGCCAGGGGGAAAAAGCAAGCGGCGAGTGCGCTCGTAAACCGGCTGGCGCCAGACCTGCGCATTGCGTGGTGTGCTGGTTGCTTCAAAACACCGACACAATAACTGGTTCAAAAAAATGGCTCTGAGCACTTTGGGACTATTATTCTTCCTTTCATGCACACTACATCCTCTGCAAATATTGGAACCTTTTTGCCGGACACCCTGTATATCGTTCCGAAGCTAATGCTTCCCATTTATCTTATAGTTAAATCTCTGCCTGAGACATTTAAGTGTCTTAACTATCTACGATAATGATCAAACCAGGAGAAACGATTTACAATTTGTGCTGTAGTTGGGTCTCGAACCCAAGTCTTCTTGGCTGCACGAACTACCAAAGTTGAGTGGCCTCCCCAACACAAACTTCCATTCATATCTTCTGCTTATTTTCCCTTACATTGTCACTATTGCCTAGCAAGCAAGAAGACCCGAGTTCGAGTCCCGGCTGCAGCACAAATTTTAGTTCATTTCTCCTGCTTCGATAATCACCTTCCAATTTATTTCCGTGGAAACTACAACAGATACAGAAAGAACAATAATACAATTAAATCTAGTAAGATTTTAGATTCCTGTAGTCCTATGGTCACCAAGATCCGTTATGCTCTGCAGTAACCTATAAACAAGAGCCTGCATGCCGCGCTCGTGAAAATCTCAGCCAGCTGAGACTGGTCTCTGTCGTCCAGCTTTAATGATAGCGCCCCAATCTGGAAAATAATTGTCCATCTTCCATGAGCCCAAAGAGATGGAAGTCTGAAGAGGCTTATGCAGAACTGTGCTGCAGATATTGTAGGATACTCTAGTAAATTCTTTTAATGCGTGAGGCCTGCATTATCATCTTCTTTGAGGGCTGGTTCTGGAAATACGGGCTTTCAGACTAGTCAGTGACATCTTGTAGCATTCTGAAATGACAATTGCTGTTTCAAAAGAACACTGCATATCTCAGAAAACTTAAAACATCACTTTTCCATCACAGATGGACTTATTCCTTGTCGTGAAATTCACATGTCGCCACTCCAGGGATTTTATTTTAGATTCCTGCTCGTAGTGGTGTTATCACGCCCCATCTCAGAATTATAAAAATATTAGCTTCAGACTCATACTAGTCCACTGTCAATAAAATTCTTCTGGGTTTGGGACCGCATTGTCAACTATAAAATTTTTGTGCAAGCGTTCGAAGAAACAGCACACCAGTCCGCTTCATTACGCCCAGAATGGTGACTACGATACGCTGATGACACCTTCGTCATCTGACCACACGTAGAAGAAGAGCTTCAGAACTTCCACCAACATCTCAATCGGCAGCACAGCAAATTTCACTGTACCATGGACATAGAAAAGAACGGGGTATCGCGTTTTCGCGACGTGGGAGTTTGCCGTAAGCCGGATGGGAAGCTTGAGCACAGAGTTTATAGAAAGTCCACCAACATGGTCAGGTACCAACATGCATCCCCCCACCATCATCCTCAGGACTATTTTTGGACGACAATCAAAAAATGGCTCTGAGCACTATGGGACTCAACATCTTAGGTCATAAGTCCCCTAGAACTTAGAACTACTTAAACCTAACTAACCTAAGGACATCACACACACCCATGCCCGAGGCAGGATTCGAACCTGTGACCGTAGCAGTCCCGCGGTTCTGGACTGCAGCGCCAGAACCGCTAGACCACCGCGGCCGGCTGGACGACAATCGGATGACACATAAAATTATGGTGCCAAAGGGAGGAGGGCAATAGGGAAATGCAGAACGAAGCACGGAACAGCATCCTGCTATCATACGTACAAGGGGTTACTGAACGTGTGGGCAAAATTCTCCGTCGGGCAGGTATTAAGCCGATTTTTCGTAGCAACAACTAAATAAAAGACGTTCAGGGTTCGACGAAAGATATAATTGATAAGTTTCATGCCGCCGGAGTTTATAAAATCTGGTGCGAATGTGGACTGGTGTATGTTGGCGAGACAGGGCGTCCAATAAGCACAAGTTTAACTGAACACGAGAGATATATCCGTGTTAAACAATACAGCACATCAGCGGGGGCAGAACACCAGGAACAGTGCAGAAGAACGAATTTCGAGAGGCCCGCGTATTGGCGAAACAGACGTTTAGATTGAGGAGGAAGATCAGAGAGGCTATAGAAACAGCCAAGTGACCCGACAATATGAATAGAGAAGGCGGGGACAGACTTCCAGCGTATTGGCTGCCAGCAGTGACAGCTCTGTGGAAGGACAGCTCTCGCAAAGCAAAAGGCGCGCAGTAGGCCACACGGCGGAGGATACACATAGTGCAGACGCGCCCTAGTCGATACTAGGCAGTTGGTAAACAGCGCTACGCTGCAATAACTGCTCAATTTCCTATTCGCCGATTTCCACCAATGGCAAGCAATAAAGGAAACTCAAATGGGAAACTCCTATTTCCGTCAATGACAACACGCAATGCAAAGACCAATAAAAGAACTAATACCCTTCCTCCTCACCCCCCCATATCCAATGACAGCACTCCTCTATTATATATAAGTAATCATATTAGCGCCCATCCAGCAGTTAGAAATACAGCCAGCCGAGTTGGCCGAGCGGTTCTAGGCGCTACAGTCTGGAACTACGCGACCGCTACGGTCGCAGGTTCGAATCCTGCCTCGGGCATGGATGTGTGTGATGTCCTTAGGTTAGTTAGGTTTAAGTAGTTCTAAGTTCTAGGGGACTGATCACTTCAGAAGTTAAGTCCCATAGTGTTCAGAGCCATTTTTTTAGTTAGAAATACACCCTGAGAAAGGCGTCTTGCAATAGTCGCCGAAACGTCGGAATTACGTAGTTGACAGAGCGGTCCCAAACCCAGTAGAATTTTATTGACAGTGACAGTGACGTAAGTCCGCTGAAGATCCTCAGTGTATTCTCAATTATCTCTTGAGGAATGGTCTCTGTCCTTTCCCAAATTGCGGCTTTCAACTCCGTCAGTATTATGGAGTCGTCGTTAGATAATTTTGTGGCCCACAGAAAAAAAATCATGGACTGAAAGATTAGGTGATCTCCCCGGCCCTGGAATATCACCGTATCTGAGTAATCGAAGTTGAAAGTGGCAGCTCAGCGTAATCACTGATTGCTGAAGCCATATCAAGTTTAGACGGCAATGTCCCTACACCTGTGGAGTGAAGAAACTGTGCGTTTATGTCCGCCGCGCGGAGTGGCCGCTCGGTTTGAGGCGCCATGTCACGGATCGATCGGTCCCTCCCGCCGGAGGTTCGAGTCCTCCCTCGCGCATGCCGGCCGGAGTGGCCGAGCGGTTAAAGGCGCTACAGTCTGGAACCGCGCGACCGCTACGGTCGCAGGTTCGAATCCTGCCTCGGGCATGGATGTGTGTGATGTCCTTAGGTTAGTTAGGTTTAAGTAGTTCTAAGTTCTAGGGGACTTATGACCACAGCAGTTGAGTCCCATAGTGCTCAGAGCCATTTGAACCTCCCTCGGGCATGTGTGTGTGTTGTTCTTAGCATAAGTTAGTTTAAGTGGTGTATAAGTCTAGGGATCGGTAACCTTGGTGACCTCAGCAGTTTGGTCTCTTAGAAATTCACACACATTTGAGAATTTTATTTCCGAGTAATATCAGCAGTTTTGATTATTGCCAGACCATTCAGATGAAAGTTTGGCACGTTAGACATCATTAGACTTGTAAGAAATGTGTCATCTTGGTCCATTCTGCCCAGTAATGTTGTGCAGAGATTGAACCTACTAACTTTATCTCCCTGTCGTAACTGTTGCTGACCCACTTGCAACTTATGAGACTGCACCGTAAGTTCTGTTTCACAGTCCTTTGCAGAGAGGTGCAAGTCATATGTTAGGTTCCGGACTGACTTTGTTACAGAGCTGCACGAACTCGTCTGATATTTTCCGACGTTCGAATTGTCATTTCAGACTCCTTTGGTTACAAGATCCACCTCAAGCCACTGGTATGTCCACCTGGATATTGTTCTTCTCTTTGGAAGGCTATGATGGTGGTGACTTCCACGGTGCAATGTGTGTGAGACATCCGGAACGCTCTGCACACGACAGAACTGTTCAACTGTCTCAATACACACACGACTGGAAAACGTTCCATAGTGAACTGAATGACAAGCCACTCGAGTCCGATTAGATACAGAAGATAGCGCAGGAATAGGCCTACATGTTGCAAGGTTGTTTCGAGTACATTGCAGAAGTTTCGCTGGACGTTCAACACAACACTGTCCCTACATCTCCCCATGTAATTTCCTTATTTTTTGAGCCCTGATGGAAGACATTCGTGGTCGTCAGTTTGCTAGGGACAAAGAGGTACCGGCCTGGGTATAATCAGGTAGCAACAGCAAAAAATTGTCCATGAAGATATTAACCGTCTTGTCTAATAGTCAGATATATGTACTAACCCGGATTTTCCGCATTATGCGAGCGGTGGCCTTTAACTGCTTCGGCTATCCGAGCACGCTTCACGGCCTGCCCAACTCCTCAGCGTGTAGCACATTACTTTCGTAGCGGCCCCCTGTCCACCATCTCGTAGCATTTGGCAGGATTCCTGCAAGAGGCCGGACCTAAGGTGCATGCACACTGAAGATACAGTGATGAGCCAGAATATTATGACCATCGACCTTCCATTGACATAAACCCGTTCAGACAATATCAGCGCCACCTGGTGAGGAATGACTGCTAGTCAGAAACATGCACGGTGCATGTAGCATCTGTGAGCGTGCTGCCCGTGTGTAAAGTCAACTGTGACTGAAATAGGCACGAGGCCGTCGGCACTGGACGTTCCCTTCAGTGGCAGAGCGTTGTATGGTCTGATGAATCATGACATCTTCTTCATAATGGCGACGTGAGGGCGCGAATCCGTCTTCTTCCAGGGGAACAGCACCTTTACTCATGTACTCCGGAACTGAGACATACCTGAATAATTGGAACAGTAATTTTATTTTTAACTATTGCAACTCCATTTATACATTACTGGCCATTACAATTGCTACACCAAGAAGAAATGCAGATGATAAAAAAGTATTCATTGGACAAATACATTATACTAGAACTGACATGTGATTACATTTTCACGCAATTTGGGTGCATAGATCCTGAGAAATCGGTACCCAGAACAACCACCTCTGGCCGTAATAACGGCCTTGATACGCTTGGGCATTGAGTCAAACAGAGCTTGGATGGCGTGTACAGGTACAGCTGCCCATGCAGCTTCAACACGATACCACAGTTCCCCAAGACTAGTGACTGGCGTATTGTGACGAGCCAGTTGCTCGGCCACCATTGACCAGACGTTTTCAATTGGTGAGAGATCTGGAGAATGTGCTGGCCAGGCAGCAGTCGAACATTTTCTGTATCCAGAAAGGCCCGTACAGGACCTGCAACATGCGGTTGTGCATTATCCTGCTGAAATGTAGGGTTTCGCAGGGAACGAATGAAGGGTAGAGTCGTAACACATCTGAAATGTTGCGTCCAGTGTTCAAAGTGCCGTCAATGCGAACAAGAGGTGATCGAGACGTGTAACAAATGGCACCCCATACCATCACGCCGGGTGATACACCGGTATGGCGATGACGAATACACGCATCCAATGTGCGTTCACCGCGATGTCGCCAAACACGGATGCGACCATCATGATGGTATAAAGAGAACCTGGATTCATCCGAAAAAAATGACGTTTTGCCATTCGTGCACCCAGGTTCGTCGTTGAGTACAGCATCGCAGGTGCTCCTGTCTGTGATGCAGCGTCAAGGGTAACCGCAGCCATGGTCGCCGAGCTGATAGTCCATGCTGCTGCAAACGTCGTCGAACTGTTCGTGTAGATGGTTGTTGTCTTGCAAACGTCTCCATCTGTTGACTCGGGGATCGAGACGTGGCTGCACGATCCGTTATAGCCATGCGGCTAAGATGCCTGTCATCTCGACTGCTAGTGATACGAGGCCGTTGGGATCCAGCACGGCGTTCCGTATTACCCCCCTGAACCCACCGATTGCATATTCTGCTAACAGTCATTGGATCTCGACCAACGCGAGAAGCCATGTCGCGGTACGATAAACCGCAATCGCGATAGGCTACAATCCGACCTTTATCAAAGTCGGAAACTTGATGGTACACATTTCTGCTCCTTACACGAGGCATCACAACAACGTTTCACCAGGCAACGCTGGTCAACTGCTATTTGTGTATGAGAAATCGCTTGGAAACTTTCCTCATGTCAGCACGTTGTAGGTGTCGCCACCGGCGCCAACCTTGTGCGAATGCTCTGAAAAGCTAATCATTTGCATATCACAGCATCTTCTTCTGTCGGTTAAATGCCGCGTCTGTAGCAAGTCACCTTCGTGGTGTACCAATTTAATGGCCAGTAGTGTAGGACACATTTTATTACTTTTGAATACATTGTGGGAGCAACCAGTGATCAGTGTTGTTACTAATATTTACTATCAAAAACGGTCTTGAAGTTAAAATCTTCTGGGTTATTAGGCCGCGTCATGTTTCTTCTAAAATGTTCGACGTTTCGACCCCTCTGGTGGGATCTTCCCCAGGATCTTTTGGTGTCCACTACTGCTAGAACACGGGTGATTTACAACCAGAAGGAGGTTCTTGCTCATTGGTTTGAAGATTGCCACACTTGTGGTCGAAACCGGTCACCGGAATAAATAATTAGTGATCAAGACTGTTTCTGATAGTAAATATTAGGATACGTTTTACCTTGAAGTCAAATATCATTCTGAGGTGCTACAGTAATTACACACCTGTTACCAGCAATTCCATATTTAGGAACAGATTTAGTTCAATGACTAGTAGCGGCTTCATTATCCTCTGGGGGATATTCGAGTGGGCGTCCATGGGTCCATTGGAGCTCGTGCAAAGCATCATGACGGCCAAGGAATATCATACTCTGGTTGCAGACCACGTAGATCCCTACATGACGATCATGTTTCCTGAAGGTAACGACATTTTCCAACAAGTTGAGGCGCCATGTCATAACGCCAAGAGTGTGATGGAGTGGGTCTAGGGAAAAAAATGGCTCTGAGCACTGTGGGACTTAACTGCTGTGGTCGTCAGTCCCCTAGAACTTAGAACTAACCGAGGCAGGATTCGAACCTGCGACCGTAGCGGTCGGAGTGGGTCTAGGCACACATTGGGGAGTCCCAATCGGTGTGCTGCCACCCCCCCCCCCCCCCCCCGCCCGCCCGCCAAATTTGCTAGATCTGAACCCGACGTAACACTTCTGGGATGAGATGGAATGTAGTGTCATGGCACACCTTCCAGGAATTTACAGGAATTAGGTGACTTGTGTGTGCATATGTGGTGTCAGCTCCCTCCGGCGACCTACTTCATTGCTTCCTGCCACGACGCGTCGCAGCTGTTATATGTGGCAAGGTGAACATACCGGCTATTAGGGAGGTGGTCATCATGTTCTGTCTGATCAGCATATGACATGAAATGCCGTCAAGGCGTTTAATTTGCAACATGAATAACGTGTGGATAACAAAACAATTAACTTAATCCATCTACTCAAATAAAAATGGACAAAGGGCAAGTTGATGGGTTATCTCCACTCAGTCTCAATCTGATGGCACATAAGATGGTTACAGCCAAAATGAAGTACACGAAATAAATATGGGAACAAACAAATGGTTCAAATGGCTCTGAGCACTATGGGACTTAACATCTGAGGCCATCAGTCCCCTAGAACTTAGAACTAGTTAAACCTAACTAATCTAAGGACATCACACACATTCATGCCCGAGGCAGGATTCGAACCTGCGACCGGTGTGGTCGCGCGGCTCTAGACTGAAGCGCCTAGAACCGCACGGCCACACTGGCCGGCAGGGAACAAACAGTAAAAGAACCAATAGCAGGTGTCTTGCCTTGGACAATGTGCTAGCAATAGTTACAATGGCTACCACTGAAGCCAGACACGTCATAGATAAGCTTCATGAGATCGGGTATCAAAATTAGTCTCCAAAACTCTCATAAGAACACTCAGTGCATGGAGTCCAAATGTAAATAGAAAATTACACGCGGAGATGGATGGTACTTTTCATTTGAGTACGTCTTTATTCTCTAGATGTGAATGATGTTTCTTTGTTGCGGGTGACGTAAGTACTCACGGCGTTAATATCAGTCAAACAAATCGATGTCGTCTGCATATCAGGAGAGAGGAGCACCCTGTTATCTCAGAGGATTTCAGCCATCGTCACCCAAGCACATCACTTGTCATCCATACTGTGGTGGTGAAATTTCACACAAAATTCAACGAAGGAGAATCAGTCGCAGACCAATGAAGTCCGGACGACTGAAAACTGCTTTGGATGAAACAGTATCTACCGCTGCCCTCGCAATGTTCAGTAAGCCGCGCGGGATTAGCCGAGCGGTCTGAAGCGCTGCAGCCATGAACTGTGCGGCTGGTCCCGGCGGAGATTCGAGTCCTCCCTCGGTCATGTGTGTGTGTGTGTGTGTGTTTGTCCTTAGGATAATTTAGGTTAAGTAGTGTGTAACGGACTCATGACCTTAGCAGTTAAGCCCCATAAAATTTCACACATATTTGAACATTTGAATGTTCAGTAAGAGGCAACGCGTAGTACTCGCCGCATATCGCAGGGAACTGGGGTCAGCCAAACATCGGTAATGAGAATTTTGGCTGCACATAATAGCGCTATTACGAAATGTAAATGGTACAGTGCTTTACAGAGAGCGATTCAGATCGTCGGCTCCAGATAGCAGGACGGGCGAAATATTAGCTGAATGAAATCCATCGTTTACCCTTCGACGTACTTTTTATTGATGAAGCTAATTTCCAGGTGAACGTAGAGATAAACAGGATCAGACATACCGACACGATCGGTCCATCGAACGCAGTTTGCGCGTCGAAACTGATGTTTTAGTGTGGAATATGTGCCTGTCTTTTGGATAAAATAATTCATGTGTTGGGTCGCGCCATCGTAAATGACTAAAACATCTTAAGTGCCGACGTTTCGACCGATCTGCTGCCGCCTTCTTCAGGGTGCCCTCAAGAGCATCGCAGCAAGTCGGCCGAAACGTTGGCAGTTCAGTTGTTTTAGTAGTTTACAATGAGGTGGTCCGATATCAAAATTATTTTATCTAAAGTGACACCAAAGTAGGATGAAGCAAACAGCTTGGTGGAATGACACAGTCAAGGCAGCCTGTAAAATGAAAAAGAAGGTGTATCAAAAATGGCTGCATACTAGAACTGAGGTAGACAGAGAAAGTTACGTTGAAGAAAGAAACAAAGCCAAACAGATAATTGCAGCATCCAAGAAGAAATCTTGGGAAGACTTTGGAAACAGGTTGGAGACTATGGGTCAAGCTGCTGGAAAACCATTCTGGAGTGTAATTAGCAGTCTTCGAAAGGGAGGTAAGAAGGAAATGACAAGTATTTTGGACAGGTCAGGAAAACTGCTGGTGAATCCTGTGGATGACTAGGGCAGATGGAGGGAATATTTTGAAGAGTTGCTCAATGTAGGTGAAAATGCGATCAGTAATGTTTCAGATTTCGAGGTAGAATGGGATAGGAATGATGATGGAAATAGGATCACATTTGAGGAAGTGGAGAAAATGGTCAATAGATTGCAGTGCAATAAAGCGGCTGGGGTGGATGAAATTAAGTCGGAACTCATCAAATACAGTGGAATGTCAGGTCAAAAAATGGCTACACAGGATAATTGAAATGGCCTGGGAGTCAGGACAGGTTCCATCAGATTGGACAAAAGCAGTAATCACACCAGTCTTTAAACATGGAAACAGAAAAGATTGTAACAACTACAGAGGTATCTCTTTAATCAGCGTTGTGGGTAAAATCTTCTCAGGTATTGTTGAAAGGAAAGTGCGAGCATTAGTTGAGGACCAATCGGATGAAAATCAGTGTGGGTTTAGGCCTCTTAGAGGTTGTCAGGACGAGATCTTTAGCTTACGGCAAATAATGAAGTGTTATGAGTGGAACAGGGAATTGTATCTATGCTTTATAGATGTAGAAAAGGCATATGAGCGGGTTCCTAGGAGGAAGTTGTGATCTCCCCGCAAAAATTTATGAATGAAAAAATATGAAAATGGAGCCAAGTGTAAACTCCCCACACAAAAAATTAATGAATGAAAATTGTCCATGAACCACACAATAATATTGATTAAATAATGAACCATGAACCAAATGTAACCTCTCAACAGAAATAATAATATCTGGTAAATTTTATGAGGACAGCAGCGCTGACCTTCGGCCCTGTACTCTGAATAAAACAAGCAAAAATTCTTACCTCAATAAAAACTGCAACTATATCTGCTCTTATGTACATTCTTCGACACAGCTTCGTGCAATGCTGGCCTATATATTTTTTTGGATTCTTGGAAGCAATGATAATGCATTGGAAAAATTCTTTAAATTGAAATGAATACTTTTCTTTAAAAGAGTTACTTTATATTATAAAAATTATTATTGGGGCATTTTTTTGAACAAATTAGATTACAATTAACATACATTATTAAATATGCGCAATGCTGCTTCTTTACCTTCTACAACAATACTCATCGTCCAGAATCCTGACCAGAGTCGCGAGCAGAGCACACAGCCGGCGCATGCCGACACCCGCGGACTACTGTATCCAACTGACTACTACTGCAGACTCGCGCAGACAAGCGCAGACTCGCGACAAGCAACGACTAACAATAAACTACTCTCTGGTCAGAGATTCTGTCATGCCACGCCCATCGCCGGCGAAGCATACACCTTACAAAGTTATTGTCTGTTCTACGAGATTATGGAATAGGAGGCAAACTTTTGCAAGCAATTAAAGGTCTTTACATGGATAGTCAGGCAGCAGTTAGAGTTGACGGTAAATTGAGTTCATGGTTCAGAGTAGTTTCAGGAGTAAGACAAGGCTGCAACCTGTCTCCACTGTTGTTCATATTATTTATGGATCATATGTTGAAAACAATATACTGTCTGGGTGAGATTAAGATATGTGAACACAAAATAAGCAGTCTTGCATATGCGGATGACTTAGTTGTGATGGCAGATTCGATTGAAAGTTTGCAAAGTAATATTTCAGAGCTAGATTAGAAATGTAAGGACTATGGTATGAAGATTAGCATCTCCAAAACGAAAGTAATGTCAGTGGGAAAGAAATATAAACGGATTGAGTGCCAAATAGGAGGAACAAAGTTAGAACAGGTGAACGATTTCAAGTACTTAGGATGCATATTCTCACAGGATGGCAACATAGTGAAAGAACTGGAAGCGAGGTGTAGCAAAGCTAATGCAGTGAGCGCTCAGCTACGATCTACTCTCTTCTGCAAGAAGGAAGTCAGTACCAAGACTAAGTTATCAGTGCACCGTTCAATCTTTCGACCAACTTTGTTGTATGGGAGCGAAAGCTGGGTGGATTCAGGTTACCTTATCAACAAGGTTGAGGTTACGGATGTGAAAGTAGCTAGGATGATTGCAGGTACTAGTAGATGGGAACAATGGCAGGAGGGTGTCCACAATGAGGAAATCAAAGAAACACTGGGAATGAACTCTATAGATGTAGCAGTCAGGGCGAAAAGGCTTAGATGGTGGGGTCATGTTACACGCATGGGAGAAGCAAGGTTACCCAAGAGACTCATGGGTTCAGCAGTAGAAGGTAGGAGGAGTCGGGGCAGACCAAGGAGAAGGTACGTGGATTCGGTTAAGAATGATTTTGAAGTAATAGGTTTAACATCATAAGAGGCACCAATGTTAGCACTGAATAGGGGATCATGGAGGAATTTTATAAGGGGGCTATGCTCCAGACTGAACGCTGAAAGGCATAATCAGTCTTAAATGATGATGATGATGATGATGACAGTAAAAGAACGAATAGCAGGTGTCTTGCCATAGACGGTTACAATGGCTACCACTGAAGCCAGACACGCCATAGATAAGCTTCATGAGATCGGGTATCAAAATTAGTCTCCAAAACTCTCATAAGAACACTCAGTGCATGGAGTCCAAATGTAAATAGAAAATTACACGCGGAGATGGATGGTACTTTTCATTTGAGCACGTCTTTATTCTCGAGATGTGAATGATGTTTCTTTGTTGCAGGTGACGTGAATACTCATGGCGTTAATACCAGTCAAACGCATTGATTTCTTCTTCATATCAGGAGAGAGGAGCACCCTGTTATATCAGAGGATTTCAACCATCGCCACCCAAGCACATCACTTGTCATCCATAGTGTGGCGGTGAAATTTCTCACGAAATTCCACGAAGGTGAATCATTCGCAGACAAATGAAGTGCGGACGACTGAAAATTGCTGTGGATGAAACAGTACCTACCGCTGCCCTCGCAATATTCAGTAAGAGGGTAACGCATAGTACTTGCCACATATCCCAGGGAACTGGGGTCAGGCAATACATCGGTAAAGAGAATTTTGGATGCACATAATAGCGCTATTACGAAATGTAAATGGTACAGTGCTTTACCGAGGACGATTCAGATCTTCGGCTCCAGATAGCAGTACGGGCGAAATAGAAGTTGGATGAAAACAATCGTTTACTCTTCGACGTACTTTTTATTGATGAAGCTAATATCCAGGTGAACGTAGAGATAAACAGGATCAGACATACCGACAGTTTTCGCGCCGAAACTGACGTTTTAGTGTGGAATATGTTCCCGTATTTTGGATAAAAAACTTAAGTGCCGACGTTTCGACAAATCTGCTGCCGTCCTCTTCAGGGTTCCCTCAAGAGCACTGCAGCAAGTCGGTCGAAACGTTGGCAGTTCAGTTGTTGTAGTAGTTTACAATGAGGTGGTCCGATATCAAAATTATTTTATCCAAAGTGACACCAACCGCGAAAGCCTTCGAACTGATATCAAACTCTCGTATTTCTGGGCTCTTCTTCATTCACAGGTACTAACAGCAGGTAACTGCAGTTGTTAGACTATGTGCTGCTGCAACTGCCGTCAGAAGGAACGGTATGTTTCCAACTTTCTTTCGCCACCTCAGGACGGGCTAGCTGTCCAGATATACAGATATATTCACCACAGGTATATTCAGTTTTCCCCGAGACGGATACGCCGTGTAAGTCCAGTGGAGTGGCCACCACGTCCTCCGAGTTTAAGTCTATTAGATTTCTGTCTGTGGGGACATCTGAAGGCAGTTGCGGCAATGATATATACGATGAAGATCAGTAATTTTCACACCTCAGGGAGCGGATTGTTGATGCTTGTACTCGCATTCGATATATGTGTTGGTTTAAGTTTGTGAGGAATGGATGAAGTGGACAAAAATAACTTTACACCCTGTATATGTGGAGTACATGCTGTTGCCTTTGTACTGAAGTGACAAGTCATGGGATAGGGATACGCACGTACACGAGGTATAAAAGGGCAGTGCATTGGCGGAGCTGTAATTTGTACTCAAGTGCTTCATGTGAAAAGATTTCCGAATTGTGCCCGCACGACTGGACTTAACAGACTTTGAAGACGGAATAGTAATTGGAGCTAGGTGCCTGGGACATTCCATTTCGGAAATCGTTAGGAAATTCAGTATTCAGAGATCCATTGTGTCAAGAGTGTGCCGAGAATACCAAATTACAGGCATTAACTTTCTCCACGAACAACGCAGAGACGGACGAGCTTCACTCAACTATCGAGCGGCCGCGTGGTTTGAGGCGCCATGTCGCGGACTACGTGGCCCCTCCCGCCGGAGGTTCGAGTCCTCCCTCGGGCATGGCTCTGTGTATTGTTCTTAGCATAAGTTAGTTTAAGTACTGTGTCAGTCTAGGGACCGATGACCTGAGCAGTTTGGTCCCTTAGAAATTCACACACACATTTAACGATCCAGACAGCAGAGTTTACCTAGAGTTGTCAATGCTAACAGACAAGCAACAGTGTTTGAAATAACCGCGAAAATCAGTGTGGGACGTACTACGAACGTATCCGTTAGGGCCGTGCGGCGAAATCTGGCATTAAAGGCTATGGCAGCAGACGACTGACGAGAATGGCTTTGGTAACGGGAAGATACAGCCTGCAGCAGCCCTCCTGGATTCGTGACCATATCGGTTGGAGTCTAGACGACTGTAAAACAGTGGCGTGATTGGACGAGTTCCGATTTCAATTGGTAGGAGGTAATGGTAGAGTTCGAGCGTGGAGCAGACCCAACGAAGCCATGGAGCCAAGTCATCAACAAGGCACTGTGCAAGCTGGTGGCGGTTCTATAATGGTGCGGGCTGTGTTTACATGGAACCAGAAGACCCAGTCCTTCGGTACAACTGAACCGATCGTTCACTGTAAATGGTTATGTTCGGCTGCTCGTAGATCACTTGTAACCATTCAACGATGGAATTTTTATGGATGACACTGCGCCATGTTACCGGGCCACAACTGTTCGCGATTGGTTTGAAAAACATTCTGGACAATTCGACCGAATGATCTGACCACCCAGATAGCTCGGCACGAATTCCATCGATAACTTGTGGGACGTAATCGGGAGTTCTGTTCGTGCATAAAATCCTGCACCGCCAATACGTTCGCAGTTGTTGACAGCTGTAGAGCCGCATGGATCATTATTCCTGATGGGGACTTCCAACGACTTGTTGAGTTCATATCACGCCGAGCTGCTGCAGTACGCCCACGCGATAGGAGGTTCGACACGATATTCGGAAGTACCCCATGACTTTCGTCATCTCAGTGTATGTGTTATCACAAGCATTTGCCTTCTTTTGTGCAAATTACGACATAGCTTGAGGTCGAATAAACTTATACTTAAATCAAAGACAGTTTTATTTTTCTCGTGTAACTCTCTATCTGATATGTCACATGACTCTCTTCGAATCTGAAAATTAGTTGTATCGAAGTAGTCAACTTCCAAAATGACTGCCCCATTGGTAACATAGCTTTTACCCTCCCCCATTTAAAACAACTTGTAACCTCCCAACAGATAAAATAATATAATAACCTCCCAACAGTAAAAATATAATTATGTAATTCACATTTAGCGTAACCTACCAACAGATAAATTCCGTAACCTACCAATAATAAAAATGTGACTAATCTCCTAATTAAATTGTGGCTCACCTATAACCTTTCGATAATTGACTGTGAATTTGAACGGGTAAATTTTGGACGTCAGCAGTGCTGCGTCATGGCCCTGAAAGATCATACTGAATAAATTGAAAATTCTTACCTCGATAAGGTCGCTCCTATAAGATATTTTTCTGGCACAGCTCAATGCAACGCTGGCCGATAGATTCGTCATGTATAAAAAGTAACAACAGATTTTTCTTTACAATAATCGGGATGACCATGGATTGGAGAACTTAGTAAATTCTTTAAATTGAGACGAATGATTGTCAAAAAGTTAATTTTTATAAGAAAGATTATTATTACGAGATTTTTTTAAAAACATTTACATGGGACTTAATATAACAATACTACATATGCGCGAGGCAGCTTTTACCTTATACTACAATGCTCAGGCACTGCCATCGCTCCACACGACCGGCCCAGCCAACTCGATACACCAGACTGCTGGCTACTACTTACTACTACATCTGCTACACAGTTCCTACTGCTGAAAACACTGCTCTCTGGTCTGAGATTCTCTTATAGCTTACATATCGCAGGCACCGCGTGAGCAATCCATCGAAATTACATCTGCTCGAGTGCGCTAGCAACAAATTCCTTAATCATGGACCTCTTACTAACTTGACTTTAAATTTCTGTCTGTGTACCCATTTTTATTTTAGGAGGGTGGTTCCATACCTATGGACCACCCAACAAAATAGAGACGATTTCGCACAGCTGCTACTGGGTCCGTCGTTACTGCATGCACAGTGAGTATTACTGCCGATTTCTGCTATTTGTACGTGCTTTCTCACACTGAACCGAAAGAGGTGCTGCTTCGTTTGGTAACTGTGGGGTGAGTAGGCGAGACCGGAGGAGACTAAACGGCCGAGACCGGGGAGAGGGGAGGACGGACTCGCCGCGGTATTGTTGGAGCGCCGCTGACAGCAACTCCACGTGGCGCTCGACACCTGCCCGCGGGTAATTAACAATATAACAATGGATGGCTAATGAATCAGCAACACGCATGCTGTGGGGGACTTAATGCTGCGGAATCACGCCCGCCCGCGCCGCGCCTGGCACAGCCGATAGCGCCGCCCATTACACACACACACTCCCACACAAGTTTCGCCATTAAGCCCGCCGGCACCTCGCGCTGATAAGCCGGACCCTCCGCCCATAACACGCGCCACGACACTCTCCGGCACCGCGTGTGCCAGCGCTCCACGTTCCTAATGTCTCGTCCCGAGACGTAATGATGGACCGAGCCTCGTCACGTATCGTTAACGTGCCGAGCGGCACTAGGGTGAGCATAACGCGTGTTAACATCGTTCTCTCGAAACCTTGCAGTTTCTCGGGACGTCATTGACGTTTCCACCTGGCTAGTCGTTTGTGACCCTACAGAGGGCCGAGCGGAGAAACCTCCGCGTGACGTCAAGGTAGCCATTGGGAACCTGTGAAGCGTTAACGACGCTAGTAAAACAGTTTTAGAGTTCAGTCACCTACTCTCAGTGTTTACAAGTCATCGTTCCTCAGCAGTAGCCTCGGCTGTTGCTCACTGAGCTGCGTGTCGAATTCTGGATGACGTCTGTCCAGTAAGCTCTGCGATAGGACGTCCAGGCGAGGTTTAGTGACCCCAGTGACATGGCGGGTTGCTGGCGAGAAGGCGCCGCCATTGCCCTGCAACGGGCTGGCTGATGGAGTGTCCTAGGAGCCATTCCACATTCTACGATGACCACTGGTGACCTGTCAGTGATGCACCTAGTGTCGGTTAATCTCCTCCCCTCCCCTGGTAGGTTTCACCACCCAGCGGTGCCTACGTTGAACAGGATCGTGGACCCCAAGAGGCCCTGTTGCTGGCTTCCGCATAGGAATTCAGTGCTGCGATGTTGGTGCTGTCGGAAGACTGTCAATTCTTCCACCAGTAGATGAGAGGCGGTTCAAATGGCTCTGAGCACTATGGGACTCAACTGCTGAGGTCATTAGTCCCCTAGAACTTAGAACTAGTTAAACCTAACTAACCTAAGGACATCACAAACATCCATGCCCGAGGCAGGATTCGAACCTGCGACCGTAGCGGTCTTGCGGTTCCAGACTGCAGCGCCTTTAACCGCACGGCCACTTCGGCCGGCGATGAGAGGCGGTGAGCAGCATGAAGTTCAGCAGTTGATGGCCACCATCTTGAGTAAATCTTTGGCTAGTTCATAGAGTGTGTTGGAGGATATCGGACGTAGATTCACTACAGTATTGTAAGCGTGAAACTGCGATTACTGTGAATGCCATTGATCCCAATTAGTATTGGTTAAAAACAGTCGTGGTTGAAATTTGAGTTTTTTATTTTTCAACGACGCGTTTCGCCTTATTTAGACATCTTCAGGTTATCTACATAGAAAACAGAGAACAAATACATCTATTTAAGAGTCGCGATTGCGTTGTGCAGACCTGGTTAACCTAAAAGGGTGTATAAACATATCAACTATTGAAAGAGCAAATACCTTAATTTGGTATTTCTTAGAAGAATCCTTTAGTCAGTGTAGCTAAAGGGCATCGTCGAATATATCAGGCCAACATCGCCTTCGTTAAACTCAGTAAAAACTAGAAATATAAAATAGTAAAGTCATTACCTTTTCTAGACGTTATGCTGATCTTGTTGCCTCTCGCGTCCATCTAGAAAAGGTAATGATTTTACTATTTTATATTTCTAGTTTTTACTGAGTTTAACGAAGGCGATGTTGGCCTGATACATTCGGCGATGCCCTTTGGCTACACTGATTAAAGGATTCTTCTAAGAAATACCAAATTAAGGTATTTGCTCTTTCAATAGTTGATATGTTTATACAACTTTATAGGTTAACCAAGTCTGCACAACGCGATCAGGATTCTTAAATAGATGTATTTGTTCTCTGTTTTCTATGTAGATAACCTGAAGACGCCTAAATAAGGCGAAACGCGTCGCCGAAAAGTAAAAAACTGAAATTGCAACCAAGACTGTTTTAACCAATACTGTTAAGCACTGGTTTGCTGTATGCCACATATGGATTGGAAGAATTGATCCCAATGATCAACTCATGATGAGAGGTGGAGAGCTGGGGAGTTACCGTGCGGCTATGACACAAACAGTTCGTAATGAGTGCATGTGTCCTCCTTATTCTGCTATACTCACTTACCAGTTTCTTGCTATGTGCTCCTGTGAAAGAGATAGTTTCTTGCAACATGCCTTACGAGCTAAATGAATTTGCTTGTCTCACTTCCTTCGGTTTTATGTCACAGTCTCCTTTCTGCTGGACGTGTGTTCTCATTGGACATATTGTGTCATGATCTGCCAATGACATGAGGCGCTTGCGACATACTGACTCGCTTCCTGCATTAAGATCAAAATTACACAGGCGGTAGATGATTCTAAAATGCGTATTTTGAGACATGGAATCAATGGTCGTAAATTAAGGACCAGTTGTAGGTGCTGTTGTCACACATTGGCTGTTTGAGTTACATGAGCACTATCATACAACAAAACTGGGACAATATTTTGCATCTATATCCTATTCTGTTGACATTCTGATCTGTAGCGTAGTTCGAGGTCTAGGTTAGGCAGGAAATTGATGGCTACACTGATAATTTGTATACAAATTCGTTGACTTTGTCAATTCACGACCAAACTGCCACCTTTGAGCCTAACCTAGACCTCGAGCTACGCTACGGATTCGTCTGTCACCACAAAATACAAAAAAGAAGAGGGAGAGAGAGCAAGTAGAAAGAAAATAAATTTTGACGGTGCCCTGTTCTATGTACGACTGCAGGCATATGGCGTCACATCCCACATTATTATGTCATTGGTCAGAGCAGACTGGTGAGATTTCTGAATTAACTACATCAGGCGTTAGAGCAATGTGTGGGAAGCATGCAGCGCTATGTTGTTTATGTTTCATAATAAGCAACTGACTCCTCATCCGGCGATGAAAAGCCACACGAAGATACCTATGATGTATCCACTGTGGAATTTACTGTTTACGTTTCATGTATGCTTATCAAAGGTGGAGCACTGCTCTTAACAGCATGTTGCAGACATGCATTTAGTATGTGGTGTTATAGGGTGTAGTACCCAAAAGTTGAACAAAAATATAGAGAAGAGTCTCGTCAACAGGCACAATCACAGTTAGGAGAAATTTGTCGCGATGAATAGAAATGTATGAGAAAAATGGTTCAAATGGCTCTGAGCACTATGGGACTTAACATCTTAGGTCATCAGTCCCCTAGAACTTAGAACTACTTAAACCTAACTAACCTAAGGACATCACACACATCCAAGCCCGAGGCAGGATTCGAACCTGCGACCGTAGCAGTCCCGCGGTTCCGGACTGTAGCGCCGAGAACCGCACGGCCACCGCGGCCGGCCAATGTATGAGAAACTCGGTCGCTCGAATCACTGGTAGTCACTGACCGTGATTTTCGAAAATAATTGTTTTGACAGTGGAATTTAATATGATGATGATTGAATGACGTGTTCTGTCAGTTGGATTATTCTGTGCAGTGCCGAACTCCCTACAGATCATAATGTACACGGATGAGAGCTCTTCCAATTGCGGTGGTGTTTTTTACTGTCGTAGAAACTGGGTCTCTCGAGAGATGAAAATTCAGACGGCATGCTTCAGTCAGATTTTTTGTCAAATTATGGGCTTTAGTTGTAGATGCTCAGCTGACGGACTACTACCCTGTTTGATACCATTTATCTGAACGGTGCTCGTTCGTTCGAGATGTGCTGCCATGGTTGTTGGATAGTGTTTATTATTATGTAGGAGAGGGTGGACTTTCATTGTGATACTGGACCATGCCACTTACAAATGAATAGATGAGTATCCCTTAGCACCTAAACAACAGGCAGAACCAGCGTTGGACTTGGAGGAGAAGTCCTGTCAAATGGCCGGTGCGACAGGCGAATCTCGTTACTGAAGATTACTTTTTATTAAGAGGCATAATGAAGTCTTTCGTATATAACGCCCCAGCAGAAACTGAAGCCGACCAGTTTGCTGGCGATAGAAAAGCCCATTTCATTGTGCAAAAGAAAACGGAGGTACGTTGTACCACAGGGTTTTGTGGACAGAGGTCTGGGTGAATAACGTGCAGAATGACAGTTTCACACATTTGTTAATCGAAAACATACAGCCGGTTAGTAAACTAATGTTCTGAAACAACGTTTAGCCGCACAAGGAATGAGCCAAAAATTTACAGTTAAAAAAATACAGTTCTTTTATAAAATTATTTTACGAAACCAGGCTTATCTGCCAAAGAAATCAGCACAGAATTTTTACAAATACCACAATACAACAATCTGCTCTGGAAGCTACTTACACGGAATGCGACCACAGTTCAATTTTTCAAGAAGGGTCGTCGAGCAGATGCGCAAAACTATAGGCCTATATCTCTCCGACATCGATCTGTTGTAGAATTTTAGAACATGTTTTTTGCTCGCGTATCATGTCATTTCTGGAAACCCACAATCTACTCTGTAGGAATCAACATGGATTCCGGAAAGAGCGATCGTGTGAGACCCAACTCGCTTTATTTGTTCATGGGACCCAGAAAATATTTCATACAGGCTCCCAGATAGATGCCATTTTCTTTGACTTCCGGAAGGCGTTCGATGCAGTTCCGCACTGTCACCTGATAAACAAAGTAAGAGCCCACGGAATATCCGACCAGCTGTGTGGCTGGATTGAAGAGTTTTTAGCAAACAGAACACAGCATGTTGTTATCAATGGAGAGACGTCTACAGACGTTAAAGTAACCTCTGGCGTGCCACAGGGGAGTGTTATAGGACCATTGCTTTTCACACTATATATAAATGACCTAGTAGATAGTGTCGGAAGTTCCATGCGGCTTTTCGCGGATTATGCTGTAGTATACAGAGAAGTTGCAGTATTAGAAAACTGCAGCGAAATGCAGGAAGATCTGCAGCGGATAGGCACTTGGTGAAGGGAGTGGCAACTGACCCTTAACATAGACAAATGTAATGTGTTGCGAATACATAGAAAGAAGGATCTTTTGTGTATGATTATGTGATAGCGGAACAAACGTTGGTAGCAGTTGCTTCTGTAAAATATGTGGGAGGATGCGTACGGAACGATTTGAAGTGGAATGATCATATAAAATTAATTGTTGGTAAGGCGAGTGCAAGGTTGAGATTCATTGGGAGAGTCCTTAGAAAATGTAGTCCGTAAACAAAGGAGGTGGCTTACAAAACACTCGTTCGACCTATACTTGAGTATTGCTGATCAGTGTGGGATCCGTACCAGGTCGGGTTGACAGAGGAGATAGAGAAGATCGAAAGAAGAGCGTCGCGTTTCGTCACAGGATTATTTGGTAAGCGTGATAGCATTACGGAGAGGTTTAGCAAACTCAAGTGGCAGACTCTGCAAGAGAGGCGCTTTGCATCGCGGTGTAGCTTGCTATCCAGGTTTCGAGAAGGTGCGTTTCTGGGTGAGGTATCGAATATATTGCTTCCCCCTACTTATACCTCCAGAGGACAATTTGAATGTAAAATTAGAGAGATTCGAGAGCGCACGGAGGCTTTCCGGCAGTCGTTCTTCCCGCGAACCATACGCGACTGGAACAGGAAAGCGAGGTAATGACAGTGGCACGTAAAGTGCCCTCCACCACACACCGTTGGGTAGCTTACGGAGTATAAATGTAGATGTAGATGTAGATACAAATGCCAGTGCATAATTTCCGTACTGTCCATTGTAACAGGTTACATAAGGACGTAGCTACGGTCTCTGAAAAACAACAAATATTGGGATTCACAGAACAGCGATTACAGTTCTTGTTGTACCACTTTGGACCTGTGTCTGTTAATTTGGACCAGAACGGTCTCGATTCTATCCATAATGAACCAGTGGCACTCGGGATTACACTTCAGTTAAGGAAAGAAATTTACAGTTAGTTTCTCAAAAATTTTAAACGACATCATATTCGCCGTTGATAGTAGAAATTATTTCACTATTGCAATTTCGGCCCTTGTGTCATTCTCAAATGGTACTGCAAAAACTAAAATAATACGAAAATGAAGCACCGAGTGTACTCGTGTATACGGATGTATACAAACATGTCATGTAGACACTCGTACGTTAAGAAAACGATGAGAATAATACATCACTTACATTTTGCTTCACCACATGTCAGACTTCAAAATTCTCCGACATGTATACATGTCGTCGTAGAAAAATAAGTATTTTCACTGCTGAAATGCAGTAATACCAGACGAGTGTGGAGTTTCTTGTGTTGTAAAATGATGTATATTACACGAAATGATACCAATGTTAACATCATTCACGTAAATCGTTACAAATCCGTGTTCTAGCACACTGTTTACATGTAAACTAAGGCCGTTGGCGCGAAAATTCATTCACAAGCCGAGATAATCTGTGCGCTAATCAGATACAGTACAATCCAGCAATAACAGTTGTAAAATTATTGTCTTATTCATTAGGTGGTATACTAACTCACACTGAGTAACTTCACAATTTAATGAAACCGACAGATAAATAACTTAACGTTGTACCTCACGAAATCACGAGCGTTAGGAGCTCCATTTATATTATAAAGCATTTCAGCAACTCTATAAATATAAAACAACTCATTAAGAACTATAAAAGCATTTCTTATAATACAACCATAAAATTCCTTCCATTATTGTTTCAGGATACTACTACTGTTCGTAATATTGGATAGGTCAGTACAATAAACATTAAAAATGTAAAACAACACAAGTCTATGACTTCTTAGACTTGGTGACTGTCGACGTTAACGCCAATCTCATACGGTGAATAGATGCACATGAAGACAAGCCCCAGTGTCTAATCATTTAAGTGAGGAACGGCCCATCTCAAGGTGGAGGCGCCGCCTGTGAGCTCTGAATCAACAGACGGCTCGGAGACGAACTTCAAATGGCAGTTACTCAATTCAGATGGCGGTTACTCAATTCAAATGGCAGTTACTCAATTCACCAACCGGGTAAGAAAGCACTCGAGTACAGTTAAACTAAGTCAAGCACTTTAGGTCACAGAAGAAATGTATCGCTAAATTTAATATTCCTTGCACTGATGCGGTTCCGTAAGGGACCAACTCCCCTTCTGGAACTTACGTTGTGGACGTGTAATCCATCGCGGGATCGTAGTTAATTCCAATTCAATGCCGAGTCTAATACCAACGCCGGTCCACCAGTAGCCACTACATCCGTCAGTACAACCCTGTGTAGGGAAGCAGCCTACTCACGCCATATAAAATTCACATAAGTCTGTCCATTGTGTGCCAGCCTAGTCCGCTGTAACTAGCTCTGACGTCATAAATGTTGCGCAATACTTTAAAAATCAAGTAAATAACCTGAAACGTTTCTAGCATGTCAGGAGTAATACTAAATCAATATGTGTTGAAAATCAGTCCAATAACTTGAACCATTTCCGAAATTTGGACGTTTTTCTGTAAAAATCATTGGCACTACAGAAAAGAGCTAGAAACTTAAAAATTTATATTTAGATTCCTTTTTCATAATAATTTAGCAGAAACAGTATTCTGGATCTCACAAATTAAAATTTTAGTTGAAATTCATGATTTTCTGGTTTTTGTCTTAAAAAGTTAAGGAAGCAAGATAGATTAAGTAGGCGAATAAATAAAGCTAGGATGTTTAAATTTAAGTAGAAGGGAGATCCGCTATAATCATAAAGATGTGAGAAGTTTCGACTGAATAACTATAAAACTATAGCCATAGCGAATCTCCAAAGGGCAAGTTCAGAGCTCGTCTACTTCGTGTAGTGTAATTAAATTAATTCTCTCGCCAAAAAAATTTCACTTAGCCACGTCAGACTTTTATTATGATTACTTACCTGTGTGCTGATTGCACATTTAAATTGAGAGCTTCATTGGTCATCAGCAAAGGAAGCAATGATTTATTCGATAACTTAAAGTGGTGCATTACTAGCCCAGCGGCTAGTCGGGAGAGCGGATTTGATCAGGCGTTCCCTTAGCCGTCCGCACCGCGGCTTTATATATAAGAACTCTGAGCGAGAATGAAGGCCTCAGTTCTCTCCAGACGCTGATTAGCGCACCACCTGTGCCGGGAGTCGCGTCGCGTCGGTATCATTACTATAAACAGCCTCGGATGCCGTAATAAGTTACTAGGGATATGCGTAACCATGAAATCGTTTTCGGGTGAAGTGTTAATTCTGGGATGACGTTAATCATCTATCTTCAGTTTGTGTATGTCGTATTTTCACGTGCCGCCGTGGGACAGACATTCTACCATTATTTAGCGTGGCGTTTGATGAACATCATCATCAAATTATGGCGAGCATTCACTTAAACATTTAATTTGAACAGTTACAGTTGCATCAGCGCATTAGGCTCTGAACTGCTCTGGTAGTTGGATTGTATGGTTCCTTTTTGTTCTGTGACTTTCAGAATATAGTGAACATTTTAGAGAGAATCGTTTTTGATTATGAATCCCAGACAATCTCCTAATTCCTCAGAGCTATAAGCTGTAGCTATAAATGTATTTCTCAGAAGAAGTGGGCACTAGGAATTCTAATTACAGGCTTCACGTTTTGCTAATCACTTTCTGGTTGCCAATATTGTAGTTAGAGAGCCAGTGTTGAGAACGGCAAAGAACAGCATTAAATAAATAATATTCCACCCGCCGCCCCACATATGTTGCTAATCGGCCAGGAAAGAAACTGAGTAAAAGTGAAAGTGATTTTTAAGTATTCGGATTCGGGAGTGAAATGCGACACACAACTGAGTAATAGAACAGTGATAGTGTTACGTGTGCATGTGGATGACGCAATTGGATTAACAACACATCTGGATTGATATAGCTGGCACTGAGTCTAGCGGCGCTGCCGGCATCGCGAGAAGCCAGTTTCGCCTCACCGCAGTCGTCTGCCGGAGCAAACGGAGCTGCGCCTGCAGTTGCGGGCCACGCAAACACACAGCAGGCGTCGAAGTGCCGTCTGCAGTTGAACGTGCCGCATCGCATCAGTAATCCTGGTACGCCGCGCCGGCATCGCCATATGTCGTGCAGAAGAAACTAAGTTAAGTGAAAAGCTGTTAAAAATTTTACCAACCTGCACTAAAAGACTGTCGGCGATGGAACCGCCAAAAGAAACTGAGGTTAAACTTAAATCAGAACCTATGTCTGTTGAGGGAACTGTAAATCCAGACAACGGTTCAAGCGTAAATATGTATGAAAATAGTAATGTTAAAGTGAAATATGAAGTATTGTCTCCTGACAGTAGTGTGAAAAGGGGCAATGATTCAATAATAGCGACCCCTGTAGTGAAGCAGTAATCAGAAATTGTTAAGTTATTGAATCATAGTTTCTCTGATGAATTAAAAATGAAACAGTCATCAGAGATGGTAGAGTTTAAGAAGGAGAAGTTAGATATGACTGATCAATCAGAAGTTTCATTTAGTTTTGATGATTCTGGTGTTGGAGCTAGTTTTTCGTCACCTGAGTGTGATAAAAAGCCAGCTAGTGAGCAACCAGAAGATACTGGGGCTATGGATTTAAATGTAATATTACAAGCAATAGCTGCCAGTAATGCTAGAATGACAGCTGAATTAAAGTCTGAAATAAGTGAACAGGTCAAAAGCAGTAATGCTGAATTAAAGTATGAGATTGTGGCCAGCCAAACTAATTTTAATAAACGATTGGAGGTAATGGACAATACCTTCAAGGCTGGTTGCAATAAGTTGAAAAAGGATCTCGACAGTTTGAATTATAAAATTGATTACAATCATGAGGATATAAAGAAAAAGTTTGCTCAACAATTTTCTGAAGTGTATAAAACAGTAAAATCCGAAGTTGCTGAGGTTCGCAGAGACTTCCAAATGGAAGATGCGAAGCTGGAGCACAAGTTAACAGAAAAGATCGAGACGGAATCTGAACTGTGCTCAGATAGGTTTAAAGATGTTGATATAAAAGTAAACATATGTCAAGCAGAAGTAGATGCAATGAAAACTGATACTACTCATATTGTGCAAAGAGTAGATAATGTTGAAATGAGAGTAGAAAATATTAGTACTAACATTGCTAACATTGAGAGTAAAGTAGCTTCAGTAACTTCTGGTAATGGTAGAATACAACAAGTTGTAGCTGCAAACGCCGCATTTATCGGATGTCGGCAGTTCTTGTGGTTCGATCCAGATAAAAATATCCACCCGCTAGATTTCTGGAACGATTTTGAAGATATGATTCCACCAACTTGGTCTGAACGAGAGAAAATCTCATTTATTAGAAGCCATTTAGCAGGTGACGCCACGCTTTGGTCAGCTGATGTTATGTTGAAGTGTAAAACATTAGCGGAATTTAAAACAGCTTTCATTAATGAGTATTGGTCTATCAATACGCAAAATGAAGTGTTGAGAGAATTTTGGAGTGGAAAACGCTTCATTGCAGGCAAGGAATCTATTAAAGAGTTTGCCAGGTCATGGATCTCACGTTTGACACATTTGGCCGAAAAGCTGAAACCTGAAATGATAATACTAGGTCTTGAAGCCAAACTGCCATGGTATTGGCAAACTAGAATTATATCTGCCCCTAGAGACAATCTTGATCGTTTCATTGAATATTTGGAACGTGTAGAGCGTGTGGCTGCCAATGAGGAGCAAGCACGTAATAACAGAAATGCTAATAACAAATAACAGAAATGCTAATAACATTAGTAGTAATTTTAAGAACCAGCAGAATGGCAATGTAAACATGAGAACAGTAGGTGTTCTCCATCCTAAGAGAGGTAGGAATTGGAGAAATAATTATCAGAACCAAGAATGGCATCCAAATGATAGTAATTTTGTTCTGAACAAAATTATGCAGGTAAACAACAGTGCGGAAAGCATTGCTGTGCCAGTTAGCTATAATGGAAATAAAGGTAACAGTAGTAAGCCGATGCAGGAAAACTAGTTCCCGTCTATGAGGACACTGGTGCTCACCAGGCGGTTATTTTTCCTAAGCCAGTAGTTACAGTAATTGGTAAGACAGATCAGAATACTCAGACTGAACATGTGGATGAGGGGTCGGTAGCATCTAAGGATACAACAGAAATATTAGATCACTCACAGTATTTGATAGATACCGTGTTAGAGACGCTTTCTAAGTGGGAAGAGAAAGAGGAGGCGCAGCAGTGTAATGGTAGGGAAGAGCTACAAAATACTGAATTGTCAGGTGAAGAAGCAGAAGAAATTCTTGCTTCTATTTACGATGAGGATGATGTGCTCTTATCTAAAGTGCCTGTGCAGGATGTTGATACTCTACTAATAGATTTAGGACAGGAGGTAAGTGAGAATGTAGAGGATAGCCTGTTGGGGGTCGATGAACCCAGTAGCTGTGACCAGTTGCCACTGGAGAAGGAACCCGACGATAATAGTGAAAGTGGTTTAGCTGTAACTAGTGTTATGCCCGGTCTGGAGGCGCAGAATCGCTCAGACTACAGTAATTTGGGTCATGTTCAGCAAACTAAATGTAATGAAGTCGTGTGGTGTTTCGATTTGAAATTAATAGACCGACTGAAAAAGGCAGCTGAGAATGTAATTCAGGAAACCCCTACACACTTTGACCTAAATGTAATGAAGACATATGTCGATCACTTTAGTTGGAGACAAATCCAAAAGGAACTATTGGATGAGTTTGAGGAACCACCTGTACAAACTGGAATAAGCTACCCTATAATAATAGTGAATATGTTGGGTATCAATGTACGTTGTCTCTTAGACAGTGGAAGTGAGGTGAGTGCGATATCTCAGTCCTTCTTTGATGCATTACCTGGTAAAGACAAGCTTACAGTAATGAGGGTATCAGGACTAAGAATAATTGATGCTACTGGCAAGGTGTCAAAAGCAGTAAAGCAAGAAGCTTTGCTGCCCTTTGATATTAATGGTAATTTAATTGATCATCCATGCTTAATTGTAAACAACCTCAGTATTGAGGTTTTAATTGGCATAGATTTACTGTCGAAATATCAGAGTGTTGTTGACTTTGAAAGAAGCCAGTTAAAAATGGTCTACCGGAGTAATTACGGTACCTTTTATTGATAAACATGTAGTAACTAATGATGAAACTTGGGAGCTGCCTATACGAGTTCTGAAAAATATGAGATATTGGGAAGAAGGTGTTAATTTTAGTAAAAGTAAGCTAAACACAGAAGAAGAAGAAGCAATTATTTTGGACAAGATAGAAGCTAAATTGCAGGAAATCGATAAAATTTCAGCTAATCAGAAGTAAGAACTGAGACAGGTTTTAAAAAGGCATCAAAAGGTATTTTCAAATCGACCTGGCGTGGTCAAAGGTTATGAATGTCAGTTAAAGGTGAAACCTGGCCAAGGGTTTTTCAGGAAGCCATACCAAATACATGCAGCTAGGAAGGAGGCGGTTCGAAAGGAGATACAGAGAATGCTAGAGTGGGGTGTGATTGAAAAAACGGTCAGTGAGTACAATAATCCTCTTGTTGTACCAAAAAGAGACGGGAGTGTCAGATTGGTCTTGGACGCTCGTTGGTTGAATGAAATAGTGGTTAGGGAAAGTGATAGACCGCAGAACATGGACGAGTTATTGAAAAAATTCCTGGGAGTAAAATTCTTAACCTCTATGGACATCACGTGTGGATATTGGAATTTGCCACTGGCGGGAAATTCAAGGAAGTACACAGCTTTCTTGTACGAAGGAGTTTGTTACCAATACCGTGTGGTACCTTTCGGACTTAATATCTCTGTTTGTGCCTTCGTACGTGTGATGTGCCATGTTTTAGGAACAACCTTAAGTAATAAAATAACAGTCTACGTAGATGATCTGTTAATAGCAACTCCTACCTGGGAAGAACACATAGTTTTATTAGAGGAAGTGTTAGAGGCTATTGAGAGAGGTGGCATGAAACTAAAGATTGGAAAGACAGAGTGCGTTAAAGAGGAAATAGGTTTATTGGGATATATGATAAGTGGAAAAGGTATTCTGCCTGACCCAGGCAAGCTAGCAGTCATTGAAAAATTTGAGGCTCCCAGAAACAAGAAGCAGTTGAGATCGATGTTCGGTCTTTTCGGCTTCTATAGGCGTTTTGTTAGTGATCAGGCTTTCAATGCGCCCTGTCTTCACCTCCTGCTGAAAAAGAATACCCCTTGGGTTTGGACAGCAGAATGTCAACAGGCGTTCGAGGTGCTTAAACAATCTTTAATTAATAGTCCTGTCTTACATCATCCTGATTTTGAAAAACCATTATGTATGTCTATTGATGCTAGTGGCTATGGTATAGCTGTGGAGATATTCCAAGTAGAAACAGAGAACGAACAAGAAGTGCACAAGACTATAGCTTTCGCAAGTCGATCTTTACAGGCAACAGAGAGAAATTATGGCATCTCAGAAGTGGAAGCATTGGCAATTGCATTTGGGGTACAGAAATTTGAGCAGTATTTATTAGGTCACAAGATAATTGTTTACAGTGACCATAAGGCGTTGACCTTTTTAAAGACCTGTAAGTTGAGGAATGCTCGTTTGGTAAGATGGTCGTTGTATCTCCAGCAGTTTGACCTTGAGGTTAGATATATTCAAGGGAAAGATAATTTGGTAGCTGATGGGTTATCTAGAAGAGCGGAACTCTGTGACGACGCGGGAATTACAGCAACAGACCTAAGTGAAGTACGGATGTTTGCGTTGCACGAAGTAAAGGAAGAAAGTGCATTAAAGAGGGTGATTAAGAACTTGAGACGTGAGCAGAATGCAGATGACCAGCTGAAATTAGTAAAGAAGCTATTTGAGAGATGCGAACTATCATAAGGTTTCGCAGTACTACTGTCTACATAAAGGTATTCTGTTTAGGAGGAAAAAGGTAGGTGTCTCTCAGTGGAAGCTGTGCTTTCCCTCACAACATGTAGACTTACTAATCGACTATGTACACCTGAGGTATGGGCACTATGGTGCAAAGAAGTGCATTGCAAAATTAAAAGAGAAAGTTGTGTTTGACAACATGTACCGCCGTGTTGCCAAGCGTCTAGTATCTTGTGTAGTGTGCCAGAAAGTCCGTGCTGCTAACACCAGAATACAAGGGGATATGCATTCAGTAGAGCCAACTGAAACCCTAAAATTACTGGCTTGTGATTTGTTTGGCCCTCTTCCTGCTTCGAGAGGTGGGTGTACCCATTGTTTTTGTTTTGGTGGATGGATTTAGTAAATATGTTAAGCAATACCCAATTAAAATAGCAAATGCAAAAACGTTGGTAGAAAGGTTGGAAAAAGATTTCTTCGTGAACATTGACATTCCGAAGAATTTGCTGTCAGACAATGGGCCTCAATTTACTTCTGATAGATTTAAAGAATGTCTGGATAAGGCAGGAGTGAAACATCTGAAAATATCTGCGTATTTCCCCCAAGGAAATATGAGTGAACGTATTATGAGAGAATTGAATAGGCTTTGCAGGACTTATGGTGCTCGGAAACACTTAAGTTGGGCAGAGCACATGAAGTATTTTGAGAATGTAATTAACAACTTAAGGCATGATGCAACTGGTTTTGCGCCTTGCGAATTGATGTTTGGCCAAGAACCGCACAATGTGATTGCAGATATGGTAGAATTCCCTATTCTAACGCAAATATCCACAGACGAGAAGAAGTTAAAGGCTAGGGCAAATATAAGAAAAAGAGCATTGGAAAGGAAGAAGCGTAATGACGCAAAAGCTGTACCCACTAGTTTTGAGAAAGGTCAGTTAGTCCTTGTCAAAACCAAGGAAAAATCAAAGAAAATAGATGCAGAAACAAAGAAATTCATGTTCGTATACCAAGGACCTTTCAGGGTCATAGGAAAACCACATGCCAATGCATATAGGCTAGAGTACCCTAAGAGTAAAAAGCTATTAGGTCTCAGGAACGTGATCGACCTTAAGAAGTTCATAGGTAGTGAATGAATTCTGTAGGGAGGAGGTTGTTCTGTAACCTCTACACAGTGTGGCAGCTGTGCAGTCCCAGCTGTGTGAGATCTTCTTTCCCATTTCAGATTTCACTCTCTCTTCATCTTTTCTATCCACCTAAAATTTCGACTTCTTCTTTCCAGCACATTAAATTTTCCGTTATGGTTATCAAGCCAATAATAAACTAATGAATTCTGTAGGGAGGAGGTTGTTCTGTAACCTCTACACAGTGTGGCAGCTGTGCAGTCCCAGCTGTGTGAGATCTTCTTTCCTTTTCAAGTCTCATTCATTCTTCATCTTCCCTATCTACCAAAGTTTCGACTCCTTCTTTGCAATACAAAAAATTTTCTGTCATGGCTATAAAGCCATGAGTGCTGTAACCATTCTATCCACCGATTATTGAAGAAAATACCTAATGTGACAAACCTAACAGTGACATAAGCAACAGAGAAGTATGATCTAATTAAGATACAAAGGTATTTGAGTAACAAGTATGTATAGAACCCTGGTAATATTATAAGTACAAAATTGTTGTTTTATTGGAAATGGTCCATCAACAGTAATTTAAAAAGATATACAAATCCGTGTACAAGCAGGATCTGAAGTGGCACTGAAACCTATTGTATGCTGTAGAGCTAACTAATTAATAGTAAAAAAAAATTGCTTAGTGTAATGAAAAATATGCAGATAAGTTGTAAGAATGAACTCACCTTGTGTAGCAAGGAATGGCAGTGTAATAAAATGGAGTAGTGTTTGTGGTTGCGACGTGAAGGACACGTCCCTGAAATATTTATATGGTTGGAGCTGGCCATTATTTTGGTGTTGGGTGTGCGGTGACACACCTACACGTATTGAGGTTATGAGTTGGAGGCGTGAATGCGACCATAGGTACCCTTATGTTAGATGAGACAGAGCAGCTCATGGTGTCCTATAGGTTTAAGGAATTTAGCATTATGCTCGTCCATAATTACTTAATGCACTTTAGTGGTAGGTCAAGAGAGACTACCTGTGGTTTCAGCGTCCGATCGAGTGGAAATGGATTGCCACGTGAGCAACTGATCAGCTGCAATACACTATAGATATGAAATAAATGTGCTATCCTATGCTTTAAATGTTAATAGAGTGAGTGTTAAATAAGTACATACACTAGCAACATAATTGAGTAACATAATGGTAGACGTGAAACATTATTTATAGCTCATCATAAATACACTTCGATGAAGTAAGTACATAATTGTAGATGTGGAACTGACACAGTAGCAGAGGACCAATAAGTGGAATTAGTTGTCAACTAAACGTAGTGTGTTTTGAACACTCAGAACTGTACTATTACCACAAGTTACTCACATGTACAAAGAAGCTGAGAAGACAACTACTAATCAAATATACTCATACTATCTCTAAGAATAAGGTAATCGAAGATGAGTCAGCTAAGTAAATAAAATACAAATGTATCAGGAATGTACCGAGCATTGGTTCCGTGTGTTCCGGCCCAGAAATAATAAATTCAATAAATTTTCTCTAGTATGTGACTAACGGCGTTTTGAGCCATTTGTTTATCGATTTTAGGACAGTTAAGTAACCGCGAGAGTAAAATTGAAAAAGTTCTGTTAACTTTGTTCCAGTAACATATTGAAAGATAAAATGTATATATATCCCCATTTCATTGTGACCCACCCTTAGATATTAAGTGAACAGAGTCTGAGGAACTCTTTTTGTTTGTTCTACAGGACAAACCAGATAATGGCAGCCTGGTAGCTGCGTGAAAGCGTGGAGTGACTTGGACACAACTCACAGTGACCCCACCCCTGTCCCCATGTAATTTAGAGTGAACGTGGAGGACGCACACCATAGCAACTTACCCTCCTCTACCCTTGTGAATGGAAGTGTAGAACGAAAGCCAAAGCAGCTACAACCACGTGTGTGAAAATGAAATTGTCATGATTTGTGAAATTTTCTTTCAGGTTTAGAAAAGACTGTTAAGATATAATTATCTGTTTATGTATCATGAATAACTGTGTTATTTTCTTTGAATTTGTGTATGTAAAAATGAATTTAATGGATTTAAGATTTTCATAATTTTACATATTTTATGTGTTTGTCTGTCTAAGGCAATATGTATGCCAAAGTGTTTCAGTGATTTTGCTTAAATTTTGAGTGATAATGTTGCTTAAGAGGCAGTGAACATGCCAGCAATTTAAATAATTGAAGTAGGTAACAAGTTTTCTTTTAATATTTCTATATGTTTACATTTCAATTTTATTTTTCATAGGGAGTTAAGCTGTACTCTTGATTCCCTATTTGTAATTAATTTTTTTTTCCATTTACATTAAAAAAAAATTAAGTAGAGGGTGATGTAGGGAAGCAGCCTACTCACGCCGTATAAAATTCACATCCGTCTCTCCATTGTGTGCCAGCCTAGTCCGCTGTAACTAGCTCTGATGTCATAAATGTTGCGCAATACTTTAAAAATCAAGTAAATAACCTGAAACGTTTCTAGCATGTCAGGAGTAATACTAAATCAATATGTGTTGAAAATCAGTTCAATAACTTTAACCATTTCCGAAATTTGGACGTTTTTCTGTAAAAATCATTGGCGCAACAGAAAAGAGCTAGAAACTTAAAAATTTATATTTAGATTCCTTTTTCATAATAATTTAGTAGAAACAGTATTCTGGATCTCACAAATTAAAATTTTAGTAGAAATTCATGATTTTCTGGTTTTTGTCTTAAAAAGTTAAGGAAGCAAGATAGATTAAGTAGGCGAATAAATAAAGCTAGGACGTTTAAATTTAAGTAGAAGGGAGATCCGCTATAATCATAAAGATGTGAGAAGTTTCAACTGAATAACTATAAAACTATAGCCATAGCGTATCTCCACAGGGCAAGTTCAGAGCTCGTCTACTTCGTGTAGTGTAATTAAATTAATTCTCTCGCCCAAAATATTTGACCTAGCCACGTCAGACTTTTATTACGATTACTTACCTGTGTGCTGATAGCACATTTAAATTGAGAGCTTCATCGGTCATCAGCAAAGGAAGCAATGATTTATTCGATAACTTAAAGTGGTGCATTACTAGCCCAGCGGCTAGTCGAGAGAGCGGATTTGAGCAGGTGTTCCCTTAGCCGTCCGCACCGCGGCTTTATATATAAGAACGCTGAGCGAGAAAGAAGGCCCCAGTTCTCTCAAGACCCTGATTAGCACACCACCTGAGCCGGGAGTCGCGTCGCGTCGATATCATTGCTATAAAGACCCTCTGATGCCGTAATAAGTTACTAGGGATACGCGTAACCTTGAAATCGTTTTCGGGTGAAGTGTTAATTCTGGGATGACTTTAATGATCTATCTTCAGTTTGCGTATGTCGTATTTCAACGTGCCGCCGCAGGACATACATTCTACCATTATTTAGCGTGGCGTTTGATGAACATTATCATCAAATTATGGTGAGCATTCACTTAAACATTTAATTTGAAGTTACAGTTGCATCAGTGCATTAGACTCTGAACTGCTCTGGTAGTTGGATTGTGTGGATCCTTTTTGGTATGTGACTTTCAGAATGTAGTGAACATTTTAGAGAGAATCGTTTTTGATTATGAATCCCAGACAATCTCCTAATTCCTCAGAGCTATAAGCTGTAGCTATAAATGTATTTTTCAGATGAATTGGGCACTAGGAATTCTAATTACAGGCTTCACGTTTTGCTAATCACTTTCTGGTTGCCAATATTGTAGTTAGAGAGCCAGTGTTGAGAACGCAAACTACAGCATTAAATAAATAATAGGAACATTAAAATAACAATTTTTCCACCCACCACCCCACACCCGGTAGCTGCGCCTATTAAACTCAGCCAATAAATTTAAAAGTCATTCCGGAACCATGTAGCTCGATTCACAACATGCTGTCCATTTCTCGTCATTCTGGATTCATCTTCTCAAAGCAGTCTGCAGGTGGCGCCATCACCAATGGGCAAAGATTCCTGTGGTAACTTGTATGTAGCAACAAGCGGAACAATGTCAAAAAGCATGACAAAACGTGTGCGAGCCGTGGTGGTGGGTACAACGTGACTGGCGTTTTTGGATTTGATTATTAGCTGCTATATACATCCATACACATTGTAAAAATGGATGTACATATGTGTGGATGTATTTATTTATGTTCGGCATCTCCTGCTAAACCACTGGACCGATTCAGACACATCTGGTATAAAGAAAGAAATTCTGTTGGTGTAAGAACCACCAAACTCCTATTTAGGTGGGTATAATAACGTGGAGACAAAAGGGGTGAGGCGGACACGATGGACGCTGACAGGGAGAGAAGGAGAAGGATAGACAGGGGGGAGGGAAGGAGACGGACAGAGAAAGGGAAGAGCAGAAGATGGACAGAGACAGAATGGAAGAAGACACAGGCAGAGAAAGGAGGTGGACAGTGAGAGGGAGAGGAGGAGATGGACAGAGAGAGGGGGAGGAGGACATGGACAGATGGGTAAGGGGCAGAATGGACAGAGGGGAGAGGGAGGAGCAGATGGACGGAGAGAGATTGGTAAGAGGAGATAGAGAGTGGAGGGGTAGAGCAGATGGACAGGATGAGGGGGTGGAGACGATGGACAGATAGTTGAGTAGGAAGGAGTAGATGGGCAGAGAGATGGGAGAAGGAGCAGATGGACTAATAAAAGACTGGAATAAATACATACCCGGGCAGCACTGGGTTCTCAGCCAGTATTATTATAAAGTACGATTGAGAACCGCGGGCTGCAGGAACACTTGATCTGGTAGCATGCAGCTCGCGTGTCGGAATTTGACGACTGCTGATTTAACATGACCAGATATACAGGGTGGTCCAAAAGTCCGGAAACACCCTCATAAAATTCAAATGGAGTAGCAAACAAGGAAACAGAGTCCCTACACACGAGGAACGGCCATCATGAAAGCCGCCATCTAGGATTCAACTCCAAAATTTCAAATGGGCATGTGGTCATGTGACATATCAAACAGATAGAGAATTTCACCGGAAAAACAATGTCGTTGTTATTTTAAACATAGATTTATTCATCCTTGGGCTATAGCCAGTTACATGTGGCTGCGGTGGGATGCTCGGCAGCATGTGTGTTATGTGCCGAAGAGACATTACGCCTATGTTACACAGTCCCGAGAGACCAGCAACAGTCATAGGAATGGCTCGATATGTTGTCCATCATGTTGGAATGTTAATGCTATCCTCCGAACCCAGTCCTGATGAACTTTGACCAACAAATCTGGCTGAATTTAACCACACGCATCAACAATGCGCTGATTTAGATGATGCAAATTCCGTATTTTCATAGAATAAACCAGTGCTTTGACATGACCCCAAAGATAAAAATCCAAAGGAGTTAAATCTGGTGAACGTGATGGCCACTCCACAGCACCCCTATGACCAATCCTCTTTCGAGGGAACTGCACATCCAGGAATGCTCGCACATTGTGCCCATAATGTGGTGGGGCTCCATCATGCTTGAAGAATTCCGGAAATGTCCCGTCCTCCGTTAACTACGAGGGAAACACTTCATGCAATAACCTCAGATAACCGTTGGCTGTAAACGTACCATCAATTAAAAAAGGTCCAACGACATTGGTACCCCACACACCACACCAGACCATCACGTTTTGTGAGTTGACCGTTTTGGAAGCATCAATCCACTGCGGATTTGTGTCGGACCAGTATCTGTGATTCTGCTTGTTCACTTCACCATTGATGAAGAAATTGACTTCATCACCGAACAGCACCTGATAGGGGAAACGTGGGTTTATCTGCAGCTGCTGTGTCACCCATTCAGCGAACTGTACCCGACGGTCTGGGTCATCCTCGTTCAGGTGTTGGAGCAACTGAATTTTGTACAGGTACCATTTGTGCTGCAATAAAATTCGCAGTATGGAGGTACGGCTAACCCCACATTCTTGTGACAGGCGACGGGTACTCCGTTGCAGGCTCTTGCTGAATGAGGCCAACACGCTCACTGTTGTTGCTTCATCGGTGGCGGGTTTTGGTCTTCCAGCCTTAGGTTTATCTGTGACAGAACCTGTTTCTCGGAATTTGGCCAATAGCTTGGCAACTGTACTGTGAGTGATGGGATGTCTGGTTGAGTGACGACTGTTGAAATCCTCAGCAATGAGCCGTGTGCTTCTTTCTTCTGATATCAAGATGATTTCAATGCGTTCTTCAAGTGTTAAGGACATTTTGTAACCTGTAAATAAGGAAACAATGATTAAAACGTTAGCATGAGTAAATGAATAACTAACAGTTAAACACATGTAACACATCAGGCATGGGATAGTCACTTTGTACCGTTTCAGACTCCATTTTATGACTTCTCAGTACGTAGTACTCATCCTGCCGAGCATCCCACTACTGCCGCAAGTAATTGGCTATAACCCGAGAATGAATAAAGCTATGTTCAAAATAACAACGGCATTGTTTTTCTGGTGAAATTCTCTATCTGTTTGATATGTCACATGACCACATTACCATTTGAAATTTTGGAGTTGAATCCAAGATGGCAGCTTTCAAGATGGCCGCCATGTTGGTGGAATACCGTATAAAGTTTCCCCCTTCCAGTTCCTCGTGTGTAGGGACTCTGTTTCCTTGTTTGCTACTCCATTTGGATTTTATTAGGGTGTTTCCGGACTTTTGGACCACCCTGTATTGTTCCAGCATTGGAGACCTCGTCAAATAAGGAAGACCACATACATCGAACGAATTCAAAGACGCTGCTAGGAACGGGATGGATTTGTATACGACATATGAAAATATAATACTGATACTCGGGGACTTAAATGGAATTTAAAGTTGGGTGTGTGAATATTCTGCTGTCACCACTGTATATCTGCTCTAGACATAATGAGAATAAGATAGGATAGAGTGTGTAAAGAGTGTCAATACGCGAATGTAGTTGTGCGGAAAATCGTTTATGTTGATACGGACTACCCTCCACCAGGCACTGTACATTGATTTGAGGTACATTTAGATATGGTGGTCTTTGGTCCGTCTGTAATGACTTCAACGTTAAACTGCCTTCAACACCTCCTAAACCTCTCGCTGTTCCACATAATTTTTTTCTTCACTGATTGCGATGAACTTCTAACTTCGGAGTGCTTATAGTCTTGTACCTGCAGTTCGGTTTAATCTTTCTGCTGGATCGCATTCTTGACATTTAAAGGGGAGGGACTTTGCGAAATACGCCACCTTTAACCACTGACGTACACGAAGTAACTCGGTAATTATCGGAAGTTATCCACGAGCTGGAAACTAGAGACGAATTAGTAGGTGGGAACGGAAACACCTCCGATCTGTGGAACGTTCTTTGCCGACTTGGCAGATAATTTGACGTAACGTCGACTTCATTTCTGCACTGTGCGATAGAGCCCGTTAGTAGGTCAGGAGGTCCGTAATTTCGCTCTCGCGACGAGGCGCCCTTTCCGTGTAGACACCGAAGGAATTACGTAAGCATGAGCGCTTCCTTTGTTAACACAATTTTTCGATGTTAAACTCTGAATGCCTCAGTTAACTTAGGAATGAACACAAAATAAATCTGCACGCGTTTAGTCATTGATTTCGTCCACTGTCCAAGAAAAAAGTTCGATCTAGTAGGAGTTCACGTTAATCGTAGAAAACAATCATCCAGTTTTTTGCCAACAAAGTACTGTCATAGAGAAACAGCTCTCGTAGGAAATGAACAAAAGGGGTTCGGTGGTAAATGAGAAAGAGAATTGAAGTTACGAAGGCGAGTCGTCAGTTGAAACCGGGCAGCTTATACCCAAACATTATGCGAGACAGTTATTTTCGGTGTCGGTGTGGCCTCTCTGGAGGTTCAGCTTGTTCAAGCTGCCTTTCTTCAACACAGCAAACAGGCTCTCCCTGCATCAACTCGAGGTTGGGATTGATAAATCAGTACCAACACTCCGTGAGAATATTTCTCAAACAAACCAGCAAGACACTCGAGAAAGAAGAAGGGGAGCATATCAGGGAAAGGCTTCCAAATATATCTACCTAAGATTTAAGGCTGCCTGTTTATATCGATGCAGAATGCACTGTTTACAGTTACGAGTATATCCGCAACTATCACACAGAATTAAGGTACGTAGGAGAGGACACATTACGACAGACTTCCAGATGACTCTAAATTGGTCACATGCTTGGAGAAATATCCGGACGACGGTTTTACCCACGATCATTAGAATTATTTGACTATATGTCATTACAAATACCTACCTGTCGGTCATATAGACTTGATGTGAAAAAAAGGTTCAAATGGCTATGAGCACTATGGGACTTAACATCTGAGGTCATCAGACCCCTAGAACTTAGAAATCCTTAAACCTAACTAAACCTAAGGACATCACACACATCCATGCCCGAAGCAGGATTCGAACCTGCGACCGTAGCGGTCGCACGGTTCTAGACTGAAGCGCCTAGAACCTTTCGGTCACACCGGCCGGCCACTTGATCTGAAACCCTCAGTTCTAAGTGAAGCGTGTAATGTTGAAGCGAATGTGGCACACATCTAAGAAGACATACAAGCACCTGCCCAGACAAAATTTTATCACCGGCTTTTAGTGACGTCCACTAATCTTCTGTTCATATCAAAGCAGTAACAAACATCGGAAAAGATATCCCTTTCAGGAGTATTAATTCATTCGGCGTATTATTGTTTTGAGAATCAGTTTTATAAAGTTTAACTACAATTAGTTCAGCTGTGGTCCAGAAGAAGATAAATTTTATGAAAATAGATGTGACTGAATATTCGATAATTGCATCCCAACCGAAGCCACACCTAACTTTTCTATCTGACTTTGACTGCAAATTCCGCAACCAAATGCAAATGCTATAACTCATACATTCAATTAATTTTTCCAGCTGGATAAGAGAAAAATCCATCAGATTTTAAATAACCTTTAAACTTGTAACAACTACTCCGCTGATACAAGCACAGGTAGTCCCAGTCTTCAAGAAGGGAAGTCGAGCAGATGCGCAAAACTATAGGCCTATATCTCTGACGTCGATCTGTTGTAGAATTTTAGAACATGTTTTTTGCTCGAGTATCATGTCGTTTTTGGAAACTCAGAATCTACTCTGTAGGAATCAACATGGATTCCGGAAACAGCGATCGTGTGAGAACCAAATCGCTTTATTTGTTCATGAGATCTAGAAAATATTAGATACAGGCTGCCAGGTAGATGCCATTTTCCCTGACTTCCGGAAGGCGTTCGATACAGTTCCGCACTGTCGCCTGATAAACAAAGTAAGAGCCTACGGAATATCAGACCAGCTGTGTGGCTGGATTGAAGAGTTTTTAGCAAACAGAACACAGCATGTTGTTATCAATGGAGAGACGTCTACAGACGTTAAAGTAACCTCTGGTGTGCCACAGGGGAGTGTTATGGGACCATTGCTTTTCACAATATATATAAATGACCTAGTAGATAGTGTCGGAAGTTCCATGCGGCTTTTCGCGGATTATGCTGTAGTATACAGAGAAGTTGCAGCATTAGAAAATTGTAGCGAAATGCAGGAAGATCTGCAGCGGATAGGCACTTGGTGCAGGGAGTGGCAACTGACCCTTAACATAGACAAATGTAATGTATTGCGAATACATAGAAAGAATGATCCTTTATTGTATGATTAGATGATAGCGGAACAAACACTGGTAGCAGTTACTTCTGTAAAATATCTGTGAGTATGAGTGCGGAACGATTTGAAGTGGAATGATCATATAAAATTAATTGTTGGTAAGGCGGGTGCCAGGTTGAGATTCATTGGGAGAATCCTTAGAAAATGTAGTCCATCAACAAAGGAGGTGGCTTACAAAACACTCGTTCGACCTATACTTGAGTATTGCTCATCAGTGTGGGATCCGTACCAGATCAGGTTGACGGAGGAGATAGAGAAGATCCAAAGAAGAGCGGCGCGTTTCGTCATAGGGTTAATTGGTAAGCGTGATAGCGTTACGGAGATGTTTAGCAAACTCAAGTGGCAGACTCTGCAAGAGAGGCGCTTTGCATCGCGGTGTAGCTTGCTCGCCAGGTTTCGAGAAGGTGCGTTTCTGGATGAGGTATCGAATATATTGCTTCCCCCTACTTATACCTCCAGAGGAGATCACGAATGTAAAATTAGAGAGATTCGAGCGCGCATGGAGGCTTTCCGGCAGTCGTTCTCCCCGCGAACCATACGTGACTGGAACAGAAAAGGAAGGTAATGACAGTGGCACGTAAAGTGCCCTCCGCCACACACCTTTGGGTGGCTTGCGGAGTATAAATGTAGATGTAGATGAAGACCAATGCTTCTCCCACTAATATCAATTTTAGGCGTTTCTGATTTTTCGCTTTACTCTTTGAATGGCGCCACAGTTCCTTCATTGACTCAGCGCCTGTTCTTCAAGGGTAATTAATACAGATTGTTTTTCGAATGGTGTCAAATTCTTTCTCAAAAATCGTGAATCTTTGCCGAAGGGATAGTTCTTACTCATTGGTCCGTTCTATGATTTCAAAAGCCAAATGTATTAACTAACAGACACTGGTTCAGCGTCTTAGTACTTACGAGGAAGGAATATAGCGCACTGCATATAAATAGGAGAAAAGACCTGTTACTGTATGAAGATGCTACTGCCGAACAATCACTGGAGCCAGACACCTCTACGAAAAATATGGCAGTATATAGAAGAGTGGAAAAGAAAATCGAGCATTTCTTATGTGGCGATCAGTGTTGCTTCAGGAAATGTAAAGGCACCAGGCAGTAATGGCAAGATTACATTGATGTAACTAACTTATTTATAAATGTACCAACTGAGAAAACAATACAGATAATTAGTAAAATATGATAATTTTCAATTACAGAAATAGCAGAAGTCACTGACATGTCACAATAGGAGGAAAGTTTTCCATTAGAAAGAGTGTCTTACCAAAGGCAGTATTATATCAAGTTTTCTGGTAGTTATATTTCTCAGTCACTTGAGAAATTGATTTGTTAAAGAAAACAATAGGCTCAAAAGTACAATAGTATGCTAGTGGACATTTGTTGGTGACACATTGCTGATATATGATGACACAAATGAGGAGACTGAAGAGCTACTTACATTATTCAATTCTTTCCATAAAAATATCAAATTCACCGTAGGACATGAGGACAACAAAGGCATATATTTCATTGATCTTAGAAACATCACCTTCCAACAAAAACGTAAATTCTGCATGCACAGAAAACACATATACAGAGGCTTAAAAATAGATAAAGCATCAAGCCACCCCACTTGGTACGAACATGGAGCGTTTATGTCCATGTTACACAGAGCACACTCAACTTAAAATAAAGTCTGAAGACAGAACTGGACGCAATAAAGCGTATTTCCGTAATTAATGGCTATGCCGCCAAAATAGTTGATAATTTAGCTACGTAGATATACAAGAATAAGACAACAAATTACCACACTAAGAAAGAAGATAAAATAGTTGTCAGCATCCAGTACCTAGTTCCCGTTTCACAAAAAATGGCATTCAATTAAAAAACAACACGTAACCATTGTTTTATCCAGTATTAATTAGTTAGGACACTTACTAGCCCACAACATAATCTCAGATACCCACAAATTCGACAACACTATAGGATATTAAGTATCACGCCCCAATGTTCCTGCCTATTATGTAGAAAAAACAGGCAGAAATTGAAAAATCTGTTTCCAAGAACACACGAATGCTTACGAACTTAACAAATTCAAAAATCAGTCGCTGCACGGTATTGTTGCAAACCAAACGCATTATCAACAAGAAAACAGTTTGGTACTAGTACAGAAAGAAGCTCTAAATCTATCAGAAGAACTGGAGGTGTACCTTCATAAAATCACAAATCCTAAATCTATGTTAAACACACAGATTCCACTAGCCACAGTTATATGGTAATTTAATTTTAAATTGTGTTCCTAAGAAATGTCAATTTATTTAAAACTCTGATATCTGATAGTACACAATAAACTATCTTTGGTCATCTCATAATACACTGCATCTGTGAAATGTTTTGAAATTCTGTGCATGCACAAGTGTGCGCCTTGAGTGACGTAATTTGTGATTACAGAATGGATAGTCTGTTGGCACTAAAACATTAAAAATGTTCTTCCTGGAGTTTTCGATCAGTTTTTCACAGTTTCTCATCAAATTTTCCCTCAATTGATTAGCGAAATACAAAACCTTACATCTAACCTTCTCACAACATAAACACACATTTTACATCGCCTCAATCAAGAGCAGAAGTGAATAGTGAAGTAAAACAATTTATACCTAACGATGGATTCAGGATACTAAATGCATCTTGTGATTCATTCTCCTTCTATTTTTCATTCTTTTGCTTTACCTGCTGTCGGATTCCAGCCCCCTCTCCCATTACAATTAAATTTCCTCTCTTTTAACTTTCTGAATTATTTATTTTATTTGTTTATACATTCCTTCAACTTCTTCATCATTTGCGGAGCTAGTTGGCACATGAACTTGATTACTATGGTGTATGTTGGCTTCTTGTTTGTCTTGGCTACGATAATGCTTTCACTATACCATTCATAGTAGCTTAAGGGCAGCTCCATTTTCTCGTTCATTATTAGACCTATTCTTGCATTATACCTACTTGATTTTAAATTTATAACTTTGTACTCACCTGACCAGAATTCCCGTTCATCCTGACACGAAACATCCAGCTTTGTCTAACTTTGAGCTACCCATTTTCCCATTTATATTGTCTGACCTATCTACCCGATTAAGAGATCTAACAGTCCAAGTTCGAATACGCAGATTGCCAGTTTTGCTTTTCCTAATGAGGACATCCTCCTGATTAGCCCCATCCGGAGATTAGAATGGGTATGACTGTTTTACCTTCGAATATTTTACCCATGAGGATTCCATCATCATAGGCACGCAGTCTGCTTAGAAACTGCTTGTAAGTCCCGGTGACACAAGCGTCCTGGACATCCAGAAATAAGGAATCAACTTGAGACCGCTTGTCAGTAGTACGTACACTACTTAGTGTGAATGAGGTGCTATTTGTATCTCATAAGAACTGAATTTTGTGAGTACGGGCCGGTTATTTGTGCTTAGATGGTTTTATTTGAGGTATTTCATAATGTTCGAACACGGTATATATTCGAAAATCGTACATTTAAAGCAGCCGTCTATACTAAGTAGTTACACTTCGAACAAACCACACTGTGCAAAGTGAAGGTGAAAGGTGGATGAGAAAGAAGAGCAAGGTTTTATTTTCGGGTCTGTACTGGCAGTAGACAACATCTACGTGTGTGTCAGTACCCCGCGAGCCACTTGATGGTGTGTGGCAGAGGGGTACTTGTAACCTCCCCCTCACTTATCGACCTTAATGACAGTGAAAAACTGTAAACCGCGTGTACCTAATGGAAATTTGGGAAAAAGCAATCGTCACCGAAGTTAATTTGTCGGTAAAGAGGGAGGAAGGGTTATATCTAAATGAAAGAAAAAATGCAAATGAAATTGGTGGAAATTAATTTTGAAAACGGGTAAAGTTAATAAAGAAAGTAAATGTGTGGTCGTTACGTTAACAATTAACTGGAGTTAATAAGATATTTGAGATTTGGGGAAAATTACGGTCGTCAGTCCTATGGACAACTACTATAACAACTGAAAAAGAAAGGTTAATGCACATATAATTAGCACTAAAAGCGTGGCAACTGAAGGTTGACACGTGTTGTGTGAAAACTGAATGTTTGTCAGAAGTAATAAATTTCACCACACTCTGACTTCATTTAGCAAAAGAATTAATAAAACCGGAAAATTGAAAGTTAATTTAGTGACTGAAATTAATAGTGAACTTTGTTTCTGAAGAACTACGAAATCAAATAAAATAAGGTTAGTCTTGGGCCACCTCAACAATCATCTCAAAAGCAACTTGAATCTACGCAATTTAGAAATAAGAACTTGAACTTGAATTAAATGATTTTGAACAATTAACAATAGTAAAATTTAGTACATACCACGTTGAGCTGCTGTCACAGGTAAGCTAAAATATGGTAACTAAACTCAAACTCTTAATTTGTGCTTGTGTAATCTAAATATAGTTCTGTTTGGTTATTGTAGCCTGCTATTAATACTTTAACTGAACTTTGAAATTAAAGCAGTGAAATAGAATGATATTACTTTAATACTGGCATTTGAATTTCAACGACACTCGGGTTCATTTCGGAAGGTAATGGAAATGGGACAATGAACAACAAAGGTTCATGCTAAGTTGCTGTATTTTAGTGATGCAAATGGAACAGTTTGAAAAGCTGAGGTCTGCCATACAGTTCTAAAACTTTACATGCTTTCAGTCTTCCTTGTTGGTTGATTGAAGATTTGAAGTCGTCGATCGAGGAGATGGCGGCAGTCACTTATTGTCGGCCGTAGCTGTTGCAGAAGCTGGATGTTGGCGCGCCTTCTTCTCGACACAGTCACTAGGCGAAACGTGATCTTGATGTGTGCCAGCTAATGTTTCCCGTCCGCGACACCGTTCCAGGAACTATCATAGCAAGTGGACCGCAATTACATGCTGCCAAACCCCGAAAGCGCGGCAACTCGCGGGAGCGTCACTCAACACACCTGCTCCACCGCCCTACTCCAGCCAGACTCTGCTATGCCCGCGCTCCACGGGGCAGAGCCAACACTACCAAAGATCCTAAATACTTTGGTTCTCCACACGACCTATCGATGTAATGGTTCGATAGCATAGTTTTCCCTAGGCAAGACCCAGCGTAAAAATACAAATAATATTTACAAAACAAACCAATTATACATCGACATAAGTACAATTACAATACAGAAAGACACGGAAATGTCATTTCTTCAGGTAACAAAATAAGGAAAAACTTTATAGTACAATAGATGGAAGTAGGGGGATATGCATTCCCAGCGTTACATACTTCTGGTACCACTAATCGATCCCCCCTTGCACTCGCGACTGTGGCGTGGGAAAAATGATTGTCGGTAAGCCTCTGTGTTAGTTCTAGCTTCTCGATTTTTCTCATTTTGGTCATCTCACAAGACGGTATGGGAGGAAGTAATGTGTTGTGCGGCTTTTTCCGGAAAGGGCTCTCGAAATTTCAGTAGGTAATCTCTCCGTGATGCACAATGCCTCTCTTGTGGCGTCTGCCACCGGAGTTTGTTGAGCATCTTTGTAACGCTCTCGAGCCGACCAGATCTTCTTTGGATCTTCTCTGTGCCTACTATCAGTCGAATCAGGTAGGAATCGCAGAACGATGAAAAACACCCAAGCGTCGATCGAACAAGCGCCTTGCAGGCCACTTCTCTCGTGGATCAGTTACATTTTCTTAAGATTCGAATGGGGGACTATTTTACTTCCGGAATATTTCACCCAAGAAGATACCATCATCATAGACACGTAATTTCATTAGAAGCCGCTTGTGAGGAATTGTGACAAAAGCCTTTTGGAAATAATCTAAAAATATGGAATCAATTCTAGGCGCTACAATCAGCAACCGCACGACCGCTAGGGTCGCAGGTTCGAATCCTGCCTCGGGCGTGGATGTGTGTGATGTCCTTAGGTTAGGTAGGTTTCAGTAGTTCTACGTTCTAGGGGACTGATGACCTCAGAAGTTAAGTCCCATAGTGCTCAGAGCCATTTGAACCATCAATTTCAGATCATCTTTGTTTGTACGGCGGCAGTGGTACGGGAGCGGGAGCTGTCGTCGTGGAAAAGCTGGACGTAAGCATAAATGATTAGCGAACAAGATAGCACAATGAACAGGATATTTACGCAAATCGTTTTTCTTCAAACGTACGATGACTGAATACAGAGAAAGCGGCAAAAAAAAAAAGAAAAGAAAAAGAGTCCAGTCGATAGAATAGCAACAAGAATGAGGCTCTCCGAACTAAAGTACGAATGACTTTATCGGAGCTGCGACCAGGCGATGTCCGGATAGCGCAACGTTGAGAAGAGGCTGCAAGTGCAGGTGTCTGTGAGGTTGCCGCCGGCCGTCCCGTATCGCGGCGGCGGAGGGCGCCCATGGTACGGAGCTACTGGAGGTGTCGTGGACCGCCGTGCACGCTCCATTGGGTCCCCGGATCCCACACCACCGCTATTGGCGTCCGACGAAAACTTGCAGTTCCGTTGCCGCCTATGGGGTGGTACGGATAAATTATACCACACCTGTAACCAATGCACTCATTACTTTGTATGAACAAAACTCCAGCTGTGTCTCTTAAGAAAGATACGCCTGAATCGGAGCTGCTTATGTATCGATAGTTTTCTTTGAGGTATTTCATAAAGTTCGAACACAGTGTATGTTCGAAAATCCTATACGGGGGGTGTTTGAAAAGTCCGTGCAAAAATAAAAACTACTTACGTGTTTGGGGTAAACCTTTTTTATTTTTCGACATATTATCCTTTTAGATTTATACACTTCGTCCAAGACTGTTCTAATTTGTTGATACCTTCCGAATAATGGGCAACGGCCTTGCCGCAGTGGATACACCGGTTCCCTTGAGATCACCGAAGTTAAGCGCTGTCGGGCGTGGCCGGCACTTGGATGGGCACCCATCCAAGCGCCCTGCGCTGTTGCCATTTTTCTGGGCGCACTCAGCCTCGTGATGCCAATTAAGGAGCTACTTGACCGAATAGTAGCGGCTTCGGTCAACAATACCATCATAACGACCGGAAGAGCGGTGTGCTGACCCCACGCCCCTCCTACCCACATCCTCCTCTGAGGATGACACGGCGGTCGGATGCTCCCGGTAGGCCACTCGTGGCCTGAAGACGGAGTGCTTCCGAATAATAGAAATTGTCCAAGTCTGCAAAATAGCTATTAGTTGCTGCAATCACCTTGAATAAAATCTTTGCCCTGCCAGCCATTTCCTCAAATTGGCGAACAAATAGGAGGCCGAGGGAGCCAACTCTGGAAAATACGGGGGATGTGAAACGAGTTGGAATCCTATTTCCATTAATTTTCCGACCACAACTGCTGAGGTGTGTACTGGTGCATTGTCGTGATGGAAAATGACTTTTCTGGGGTCCAATCGCCGGCGTTTATTTTGCAGCTCGTTTTTCAATCTGTCCAGTAACGATGAATGATATGCACCTATAATAGTTTTACCCTTTTCCAGATAGTCGATGAGGATTATCCCTCGCGAATCCCAAAACACGGCCGAAGGAATGGTCTTCGCTTTTTTTGGTGCAGATTCTCCCTTGGCAACCCATTGTTTAGATTATTCTTTGGTCTCATGACTATAGTAATGTATCCATGTTTCATCCACAGTGACGAAACGACGCTTAAAGTCCTGTGGATTCTTTCTGAATAGCTGCAAACCATCCTTGCAACACTTCATACGATTCCGTTTTTGGTCAAGCGTGAGCAATCTAGGAATCCATCTTGCGGGTAGCTTTCTCATGTCCAAATGTTTATGCAAAATATTATGTACCCGTTCATTCGAGATGCCCATAGCAATAGCAATCTCACGCACCTTAACTCTTCTGTCATCCCTCACCATATCATAGATTTATCAATGATTTCTGGAGTCGTAACCTCCACAGGGCGTCCAGAACGTCCAGCATCACTTACGCCCATAAGGCGACTCCGAAAATTTTGAAACCACTTATAAACTGTTCTAATCGGAGGTGGAGAGTCACCAAAATGTTTATCAACATTCTGCTTAGTCTCCTGAGGCGTTTTGCCTTTCATAAGGTAATGTTAAATCACCACACGAAATTCTTTTTCGTCCATTTTTTTTGACAATCACTTGACTTCCTTGATTCAAACTAATGCCAAACACAAAGAAATAGACCAATATGGCTGAAATTTGGTGTAAAGTCTTTCCAAAGATGCTACTAACTAAACGTGACCTCGATACGCACCGGTGGTGCCATCTCTCAAACTTTGCACGGACTTTTCAAACGCTCCTCGTATTTATGGCAGTCATGTATACGAAACATAGGACAACAAACTGTACAGAGTAAACATGCAAAGTGACTCGGAATAAAGAGAAAGGTTTTAATTTAGGGGACTATACTAGTAGAAGACACTGTAGCTAATAGCGTCATATGCTATTGTCTTAAGGTATTTGTAGGAATTTTACTGGTCGAGTTTTTCAGGTCAGTTGTTTCCTTTGCTGGAGATAGTACCGGTAGTGCATAACACTTGCTGAGACGCGGATGAACTTACCTGCGCCGCGGTCGCTAATACTGCTTAGCACTCGGTGTAATTACCTTGTATATAAATATAGAGGCAGTGTTTCTTTAAATTGCAAATAGTGCCGGCAGAATTACACGGTGCGCGGCCGGGATCGCGTATTAATATTCATGCGGCGCGGGGCGGCAGATCCAGGCTGGCGCTGGCTGTGGCATTATCTCGAACCCGCACGCGAGGGGGCCTGCCCTCCCCGCCTTTGTCTCAGAAGCTACAATTTCGTCGTCTGGCGGCCTTTTAAAATTCATCTTATTCGAGTTGTTATCGGCGTAAATGTCGAGTCCGTAACGACCGGTGCCGAGATTGCACCCCGCCATCGCCGTGCCCTGGTCTCCCGTGGGCCTTTGCTGCGTCGGCTGCCTGGCGGAATCTGTCCCGTGTCCTCGCCCGTGCCCTCACCGTTCTCGTAATGGGAGACACTCCGTTAGGGTGGCGCCTACCTGCTCGCAGTCAAATTGTGTCTAATGCCGAGGAATGGTCCGAAAACAGCGTTAATAGCAATCGGTGGTCGGGGGACAGGGGTAGTTTCGTGGGCCAACCAGGCAAAATAAGCCGCTTTCATTGGAAAAAAAATTGTATTTGTCCCGTTCCTATCGAGATTTTCCGGCTATAATCACTCGGGCGGATTGCGGCAACTATAATGATACCTCGTGATACTTCCCAGATTAACGTTTAACATGCTAGGTATAATTACGTGGCCGGAATGCTCTACAGAATTGCCAACAGTTTCACCACCCGGATGTGCACCCATGGGTTCTACTTTTAAGCCTTTCAATTCTCCAATTTGTGTGCAACAGATATTAAAGTTGATAGATATAGGGTTGAGTCGCTACCGGGAGAAATAGTCTGTACAGAGAATCTGGCATTCGAGCGCTCGTATGTACGATTGAATTTAAGGGCGCTTGTAACATATACACCGGATATTTTATTTGCATGTTCCTTCTAAATAAACAGCAAGTAGTTCTCCTTCCTATACAGAGAGCTTCAGCTAACACCACGCCCCCGAAATGAAGTTTTGGATTCTGGTGGGGACATTTTCAGTGAGCTGTCTGAACGTCCGTGGAGAAATGGCAGCTATTCTTCCTAAAGAGCCGAAGCTAGAGTAGATATTGATCTCCGACGGTGGGGTCTGGAGCCACGTCGACGTTATAACTGATTCTAAAGGGTTCAGGTCAGGACTGTGAGCAGGCCAGTACATATCAGGAATGTTGTGGTCCACAAACCACAGATATTGCTTTATCACAAGGGGCATTGTCATGCTGATACAAACGGTAATCCTCTCCCAACTGTTTCATTAATATACGCAGTACACCTTGGTGCGGAATATGTTCAAGTCCTTCCACATCTGGCTTTTTCTGAAGCACGGGGACCACACCGCAAACCACGAAATCAGCGCCATACAATAACACCAATTCCTTCGCGCTTCACTGGTGGCTCTACTCGTGATGGCAGGTAACGTTCTCCAGGAATTGGCGAAAAGCAAACACTCTCATCGGACCACCGCAGAGTACAGTGCAATTCATCACTCCAGATCACTAATTTCTGCTTCGCTATTCTCTCTACCTAAAGTGTCACTTAGCGCTGACAGTGGAAATTTGCGGCTCGTAACACGCTGTTCGCCCACTGTGTCGCAGTCCTTTCATCTCCCTATGCGCTGTCATTGCGCTATCTGGGCTGCTGGTACCACTTCAGAACTCACGAGTGACTCCTTGCGGCTGATTTAAAGCGATTTTTTACATCCACCCTCGTCAACGCTCGACGGCCCGTGTCCATCAGTACATGAGCTCTGATGGGCCTTGATTTAGCCCTGGTTGTTCCTTCGGGTCTGCAGAATCACATCGCCAGCAGTCGACTTCGGCAGCTTTAAAAGAGGCGAAGTGTCCCTGATGGATCTGTTATTCAGGTGACATCCAATGACTGGTCCACGTTCGAAGTCAATGAGCTCTCCTAACCAATCCATTCTGCTGTTACTGCTTCCCTAATGGCATCACAATACTTGCCGCCTCCTTTCATGCTGGTAGGTGCGCCTCTTGTGAATTCGGCATTACATAGAGGTGCCCGAGTAGCCTGCTTATGATGAGGTAGTGTATAAAGCGGTGTGATTTTCGCTAAATTATGGCTGTCAACGTGGCGAACTATCTGACGTACACAACTAACTTTATAACATTTAGAGCTGCTGAATGACACAGACTTCATTTTTCTTAACTGGAACTGTGTACATCTTTCTCCCGTATTGGGAGGAGCCCCCGAAGTCGAGACGACTTCAACGACAGAACGGATATCTGACTTGATCAAACAGTAACAAGGTAACAGCGCCATCAGGAGAGGACACACAAACTTCCGGTCTACTGTGTTAACTGTAAGCAAACACGCCTCTGACATTTGGACAATGGTTTGTGGTGCTGTTGTCTTGTCGCTATTTGGTCAAGTTGCACAAATACCACGTCGCTGAATTCCTCTTCGAAGGCGCTTGCCAATGATACTAATAAACTATAGTGCCATTAATTAATTCTGTGTCATAATTCGATATCTTTTCACTGCAATTTGTAAACGATCGATGTACGCTGACACGTCAGCCACTGTACATAATGCATAAGTGCAAAATTAGTCGAGCAGACTCAAGAAACGTGATCGTATTTCGTAAAAGGATGTCGTAAGGGCTATAAAATAATAGAAAGGTAAATGAAATTGCAATTGGCACACGTCGTCCACAACATGTTATTACAAACGCTTAGAAAACTATCAAAGGAAAAAAGATACGAGTCATAAAACTCTGGCAGAAAACAAACAGGGGATATATGTAGCCCTAGTTGGTATACGTGTGCTACGTGTAATGTGCTTTGAGATGATCCATGAACTCTACTGGTTGTCGATCTGATTTATGAAATTAAGGTTTCGAAAAATCTTAAAGGGTGGCTGACGGGTTTCAATTCGTCATTCAGATACACACTATACGTGCCTTGCCTTCCATGGTCGGATTCATTTGCTGACCAGTGGATATCTTAAAAACCCACTTGAGGAATTCCATGTGAATGGACAGTAATCCAAGTGAAGAGGAAACCTAGACCAACAGGAGGCCCGAAAAGTCGCTGTGCATCTGAAAGGTAAAAGTATTGCTCCCATCAGCAACGTGGGTGAATCTCCGTGGTCCCATTCAACATGATGTCACCGCACACCAGAAGCCTACCATTAGTGAAACGGTCTGCTTCCACACTGATCGAGCAGAATCAAGAAACGTTATCGTGCTTCTTAGCAGGATGTCGAAAGGGTTGCAAAATGATAGAAACGCTAATGAAATTGCAATTGGTACACAACATTGTCCAAAACATGCTATTGAAAACGCTTAGGAAAATATCAAAACTATTTTGAAATTAGTGTTCAGTGAGGGTCAGTCACAAGATGGAAAGAAATATGATTGTGATGTGTGCATTCCTCAATTTGTTCATGCTCCACTGTCGTAGATGCTGGCCCCTCTTTACGCTATGGAACGCACTACATGACGTCTGGTAGTATGATCTGAGCCTCCGTATCGCGCAACCGAAACCCCTAAGGCAGCTATAGGCCCTTCCAAGCGTAGTCGTACATAATCGTGTGGTTAGAAGCAGGTACCACTAGTGTTGGGGAGTTGGTCGACCTTTTATTCCACTACGAGGAGCATTTTCTCCTCCGCAGAACCTTTACCAAAAAGTAAAAATGACACTTTGTGGCACATTCAACGCTGCGAAGGCGGCAATGTGTTTCTGACTAGTTTTAAAGTGTCAGACGATTCCGAATTGCAAAATAGCTTCCAGATATCATCTTCACGTTATGTAGATGCCAGTTGACTAGGATGCGAAATTCTTCGAGAAACTAAGTTCCCCTTCGTTTTCAAGATGAGCAGCGTACGTTTTAGAGTAGCCAATAGGAATCTTAGGGTATGAGGCGAGGGGGGGAGTACAGCAGCTTTGTTCGATGAGGTGTACAGAGAATCGTATATTGGATGATTTGTATTGTATACAATGACTGTTCAAAGTAAGATAAGTGTCGACGGGAAGTAAGATGTGAAAGTAAAAGGAAAAATATTAATTAAAGAATTCAATAGAAAGTAATGAAATGAAAAGTTACGAATGAAACGCGTCAGAAGTTTGGTGACTCGAGTGTTCATGATGCGTGATAAGAGACAGTATTTGTCCTAAAATTTTATTAAGACTCAACATATTTAACAGAAATATTTCAGAAAGACGATAACCAGAATGGAGTATATCACGCTACGACAATGACGAGTGTGAGGGCGAAAAGAAGTGCTTTTAGATTGAAATGGTTATTTAATAAGAAACGAATGCAGCTGTAAATATTTCTTATTATTTATTAAATTTATGTTATGAATCAAATTTCATTAGGAAAATGTTGCATACGGTAGTGAAATAATTGATTTTAATCCTATCCTTAATTTTATTACGTCAAAATATTTAACTAGACCAGGGGCGCGAGCCGTGCCAGCATGTCTCTTGGCAGTCGATGCCAGAGAGATTTGCCTCGAGTGTGCTGTGGGTCTGGTAAGCTGCGACCTAAGCGGAAGGCAGGGAGCGTCGGCTGGTGTGCGGCCTTACACGGAACCGCCTAGTAAGGTTCAGTTCAAAGTGTTGTGGTACCAATTATGTCAGGAAAAGTATTAGCTACTAATGACTCACCGTGAGCATCGGGAGGGCCACAGAAAGTGAGTATCAGGGAGTTTCAGAGCTCAGCCTTCTATAGGTTGTATGTCGCCATTCAAGAAATATCGAAAACAAACCATTAACATAGAATGGAAAATGGCGTGCCACAGTGATCACAAACGTTCGCACCATCAAGATCGAAGGCAAACTCGTTGGTACCCAAAAACCGTGCAAGACATTCAAGTTAGTACCCACTCTTAAAGAATGCATATAAAATCATATTGATGTAACGGGGTTGAGCCGTGGTAAAAATTGCTGGTTTGAAGATCGCGCCGCAGCGCGTAGTGTGAAGCAGTCGCCCTCCGTTTCTGGCGGTGGCGCCGCTGTGGCAATCGCAGCTTTGCTGTCTCCCTCTGGTGGGGAAGGGGAAAGGTTGCCTGTTCACGTGCATTTAAGGGGCGCTATGAGGTCGCCAGTCGCTCAGTTGGTCAGCCGGGTCAGTGTGGAGCAGTCAGTGTCTGTCTGTCGTCCGGAGTGCTAGTATGTGTTAGGCCGCCATTCTGCTCGAGTTTATTCAGGAAATGGTCAATGCCGGTTGGATCGATCAGTTGGTCGGTCTCTCACTGGGACACAAGATGACTTGTCCGTCTTGAGCGTCGGCGCATGTGAGGTCGCCACGTGAGTCCAGCGGGCCGCGCCGTATAGCGAGGGGTTGTGGCGTCGCGGCCGACACGAGAGCAACAGGATTCAAACCACGACATCGGTCTGGCCGGTGCGAGCTGCGACGCCGTGATACGGGAAATCGGCGCTCCTTCATGCGTCCATTGAAGCGGCTGGCAGCGGACGTTTCGGGAGAGCGTTTTGGGGTTCCTGTGCCAGGTCTTCGCCAGACATTTGCAGTTTATTAGAAGTGAAGTGATTCGTGATATGTTGTTTCATTTACTTGTTAACTTCTACGTGTTTCTTGGTCAGTTTCTCGTCCCCAGCTTGCTCGTCTGTCTCTCGTCCGCATTCGTTAGGCAGTTAGTGTCTATCTGTCTGTCGGTCTGCCATTAGTTAATAGCTGCCTCTGTCATGTTTGTCGGATTCGGTGTTAACGAATTTATTCCTTGAAGAGTAACGGCCGAATTCCTGAAATATGTTTTTATCTTGCCTATCATCTTTAGAGGCAATATATGTGTAATGTAGAGCATGTTGTACATTTTATGCAAGACTGCTTTTCAAGGGTTTTTATTTAAAGGGTCATTTTAGTATATAAAGTTGCCACCTTTCCACCGTAAGAGTTTTCTTTTAAAAACAATTTGCACTTTCGGTGGCAAGTAATTTTTTTTTTTAATGTGAGTGTTTTGTACCATTTCCATCCCTCCTACGGGGTACGTAGTTTATGTGTTTGTGGTAGTTGTAAAATTTTTAGTTTAAAGTAATCTGGTGTGTTGCAGATTTGCACCAGTGTAGTCTTTCAGAGGGTGTTGTGAGCGGTCGTGACTACGGCCGTGTTAAAAGGGAGCGGCAAGGTTCTCAGCCCTAAAGCTCATACTGTAAAAAAAAAAAAATGTTATTTCTGCCTCTGAATAAATTTTAACTTGATATTTAGAGGGTGCTTTCTGATTATAATTTTTAATTTTTTTTTAAAAAGAAAATGTTTTTAGGAATAAAATTTCCATTTGTTGAAAGAAATTTATTTTCATCAGTTACCCACTGGCAACTACTTCCACGCTCACATAGTGTGATTAAATATGTTAATGTTCTTGATGAATCGCTAGTAAATAAAGTAAATTCTTTAAGAAAAGATTTTGAATGGAAATGCACGGTTCAGGGGTGATGAGATCCGATGGAATGTGGTGGCATGCAACCGAATGCGTAACAACAGTTTGTCATGGAGCTTATCGTGAAACTGGCTATCCTATAAGGCGTAGCTGCAGATAGTGCGATAATATGTATTATAGGCACGGAAAAAAACCAACATCCAAAGGCTGAATTTATCCAGTGCTTCCATGCGGTATGAACTGCAATGTAACACTCTGTTCAGGAGAGATATTTTGCTCTAAAGGAGCATGATTTTTGTACGCATACCAGGAATGAATCAAAAGCAAATTATTTTGACTAGCTCCTGGCCAAAAGCAGTGCTCATACCATTGTTGTAGTTCTCTTACGCCCACTCTAGCTTGCTGTGGCGTAAATACTCGTATTTCCTACTGCCCTTGCAAGATCACGCACGCGAGAAAGAACCGTAAGGACGCAGAACACCTACAACTTCTCGCAGCGCAATAAATCCTGCCAGTCTGCCATCCAGATTGCCAGTCGGCATGGTTGTATACGGATGCGTAATGGCATTCATGTCAATCTTGATACAACTCTCTTGGTACCTTTATTTGATAGGATTCCTTTCATGTGTATTTCTTCTTCAAATCCCGACTGATCGGCGTTCAAAACAAATTCCTTATTGAATGAGGGGATAAGTTTGTTCTTCTCATCTGCAAATTTTCAGCCCGGTTCCGCGGTTTGCTGTGCATCGTTAAGTTCACGTGTTTTTTGAAATTTCGTTATCTTACGTTATCCAATGCTGCAGCACTGTTTGAAGTTATGTAACCATGCACTACTTCGCTTGAACTCACTGTAACCTATGTTGCGCGCAGTTTGATGTGCATAACGTAGTAGCTCCCAGTCAGGCATATCCTGTAAATGGTATCGAGCATCCTTGAAACACGCGAACACTGTAATTGTAAGACGTGCGCCGTGTCCCCCCTTGAATATCCGTAGTTTTTCTTATGTATTACACGGTCATATTGCAGCGGACTTACTCTGTTCTTAATTGTTTTTTAGTACGCTGCGAATGATGTTCCATGTACGTAATTACTTTTAGTATCCGCCCCTTGGAGGACAATTTTCCTTTGCTACGTTGCACTGGAAAGAGGATTTATGGCTCACTGTCGAACAAGGATGATGAATTACATGACTCGACACCTGTTTCAATACACTTTCGTTTCTTACGAACGTATGTCATCGTTGTACTCACGTACGAGGCGTGTTTTTTAAGGAAGTACCGGTTTGAAAGTAAAAAAAAAGACATGCTAAGATATCTCAATAATTTTATTTTTACATGAAAGCCTGTACCTTAATCTACGCACTGATGCTATTACAGTCTGATTCTTCCTTGTTTACGTTGTATACTGAGTGTTTAATATGCCTCCGATAATCGTGAATCCCGCCGACTGCGAAGTACGGGCTGTTATAAGATTTCTTAGTGCTAAAGGCCTAAAAGCGATCGATATTCATCGTGAGATCTGCGCAGTTTATGGAGAAAACATTATGAGTGGTGGAATGGTAAGAAAGGGAGTGAGAGCATTTAAAGATGGCCGCACATATGTGCATGGTGAACAACGGAGTGGGCGTCCTTTGGTCGTCAGTGAAAGTTTGGTGCAGGAAGTGAACAAAAAGGCGAGAGAAAACAGACGCTTTACGATTTCCTCCTTGCGGGATGACTTTCCTAATGTTTCTCGTAGTGTTTTGTATGGTATTGTGACCGAGCACTTGGATTACAGAAAATTGTGCGCACGTTGATTACCGAAAATGTTGACGAACGTGCGCAAAACCAAACGTTTGGACAGTGCATTGACTTTCCTTGAGCGGTACCACAACGACGGTGAAGATTTCATAAGCCAAATTGTTACGGGCGATGAAACATGGGTGGCCTACGTCACACCATAATCAAAGCAACAGTTAATGGAAGTTGAGTAAGGGCATCGTTTTGCTGCAAGACAATGCCCGTCCGCATGTGGCGAATCAGAGCAAAGATCTCATCACATCTTTTCAATGGGAAACTCTAGATAATACTCCGGACAGCCCCGATCTTGCGCCCAGAGCCTACCATCTGTTCCTGCACTTGAAGAAACGCCTGGGCGGTCAGCGTCTTCAAGACGGTGACGAAGTCAAAACAGTGGTGATGCAACGGTTAACAAATCAGGCGGCATACTTCTATGAGGAGGATATTCAAAACTGGTACAACGTTATGACAAGTGCCTCAATATTGACGGAAATTATGTATAAAAGTAGATTAAGATAAAGGCTTTCATGTAAAAATAAAATTATCTTAGCAAGTCTTTTTTTACTTTGAAAACAGTACTTACTTAAAAAACACGCCTCGTACATTGCCCGCACGGTGGATTGTATACGACACCACACATTCCGCTGACTCATCTTACAGAATCGCTAATATATCATCTGCCACTTCTCTCTCACTCTGCAAAATTCCTTGGGCTGCTTCCCGGCGAAATGTCAACTTCGACAACTGTTGTTGTAGATATAATTCAATGTTTGTTTATCGTTGCCATTTTCTCTGCTTCGAACCAACACTACTAGCGCCGTGGAGTTTTTGTGAGTTACTCTTCGACTAAGTAGTCTAACTACGCTCCATAACCTCGTGCTGTGCTCACCACTACTAGCGCCGTGGAGTTTTTGTGAGTTACTTGTCGACTAAGAAGTCTAATTACGCTCCATAACCTCGTGCTGTGCTCACCGCTGGATACCTCCAGTCCCGCCCCCTCTTGCCATCAGCAGCCAACGTTGTGGTTGCATAGTAGAAAATATGTGCGGCGTCGAATGCCGTAAACATAATTGGCCTTTCGTGGCCTCGCACTCAAGGTATTCCTAGTCAGTCACGAGTCTGCCTGCGAACGAGGAAGGAATCACCCGTTCCGCTGCGGTGCCTTGGGTAGTGGACGGCTTGTGTACTGAAGTTGTGTCGGCGAAAGCTGGGCACGGAGTGTGGATTGTTTGTTTGTCTGCCACTTCTCGGTATCGTGCATGGAGGGCGGGGTCTGCATGGCTGTTGTGGAGCAACAGGCACCCGTAATATGGTGCGCGGCCTGTCGGTAGCTCGATGCCATGTTCCGTATGCCGCGCCCATGGCAGTAGATTCAGCAGCAAGGGGTGTAAGCTGTCGGATTGTCATTGTCTCGCTGCTGTGTATCTGGAGTACGGCGCCCTGGGGACATTAAGACGGAGTTCAATTGAGGCTACTGCAGACCGATCATCTGTGGGACGCGATATTGTTCTGTCAGTTGTGTTTTTTGAGATTTTAGCTCCTTTCTGTGTCATGGTCGTGGTGTTCACGCAGTTATGTTGGTGTTGCCAACCGCAGATGAGTTAGTGTCTTATTAAACAGTGCATATCAGTTTGTTGGTCTCTCGTGAAAGTGAGAGGGGGCCTGTTATGACATGTGCAGTTTCGTTCTCGTTCAGTCCTCTTTCTTAAAAGTGATGTTAAGTGTGGGGATTATCCCGGATTTATGTCTTTAATCGCGTGTTTAGGTGCTGCTAAGAACTATCGCGCTTTTTTGAGATGTACACAGCCGCGCGGTCGGAGGCGCCTAGTCACGGTCCGCGTGGCTTCCCCCGTCGGAGGTTCGAGTCCTCCCTCGGGCATGGGTGTGTGTGTTGCTCTTAGCACAAGTTAGTTTAAGTCAGATCAAGTAGTGCTTAAGCTTAGGGACCGATAACCTCAGCAGTTTGGTCCCACATGATCTTACCACAAATTTACAAATAAACAAAATAAAAATAAATCACAACTGAGGCGTACAGATACACATGTGTCTCCATTGAACTGGGTTATATGCCATGTATGTTCTTGGGTCGAGTTTTCTGTGAATATGTAAGGTTTAGCGCCCCTTTTACGCCAAAGTATGCAAACATTTCAATGTGACCCAAGTGATCTGATGTTCACGCCATGTATGTTATTGTGTAATGCTTAGCATGAGTATTCACTTTAAACGTTTGCTGAAATATTTGTCTTAATATTTTGAGTTTTAATATTGGCAATTAGCAGTCAGTTAATCACTTTTCCAGCATCATTATGCTTTCATAACATTTGTATACCTTACTTTATTTGCTGTTTTAGTGTGATGTTCATGGAACATTACAATCCTATGTTTTGTTATCAGTTGTAACAGTAAAACTTCCTTGTCATGCAGCCAAATGTAATACATATATTTCGAGATCTAACTGTCGTGATCAGCCAGCGTGAATTCACGTTTCCAGTGATGTGTAAAGTCCAGTTTTCCTTCCTCTTAATAAATGATGAAGTTAAATTTATCCGGTAAAAACATCAACAGCTTCCATTCCCCCCATCCCCACCCCCCTCTTCCACGCTGCTTGCCATTTTAGGGTATAATTTAATTAGCGCCAGGAGAATAGTATTTTTTTTTCAGTTAAGTTTCTGTAATCCTGGTACAAAATGAAATACCTGGGCACCACGCTACAATGGCACGCCACTAAATGATCCAAAACGAAAGGGCGGCCCATTGATAAAAGGGAAATGTGTTGCTTCATTTTTGTTTTGGATCATCTAGTGGCGTGCTAACGTAGAATGGCGCGGGAATTTCATTACGTACCATGACTGGAGACGTGTACTCTAAAAACAACAAAAAATTAATTAAATAGCTTTGTTTTTTCGGTACCACCCGGACATGTTTCAGCACTTTTGGTGCTTTCTTCAATGGGTTTGTTTATTTCCTTCTCACATGCAGCTATTGGATATTTATGCTAGTAGCTTTAGATCTACTACGCGATCTACAGCTTGTCATCATTTCTGCCGTTGTAGTGTCTTTACTGTTTGTGTCAAGCTAACACTCTTTTTTCTTTCGTTTTTGTCGTTGCACATTCATTTTATGAGATTTACTGCCATTCAAGAGTTTTCGCCGCTATTGCGTATTGTTTTGGCTATGACTACACAAAAACGAAAGAAATAAAGTGTTACCTCCACACAAAAAAATTAAAAACACCACAGCATAAGAAACTACGGCAGGCGGTAGATTGTGTAGTAGACCTAAATATGCTAGCACTTCAAAAATGTCCAAATGTGTGTGAAATCTTATGAGACTAAACTGCTAAGGTCATCAGTCCCTAAGCTTACACACTACTTAACCTATATTATCCTAAGGACAAACACACACACCCATGCCCGAGGCAGGATCTAACCTCCGCCGGGACCAGCAACACAGTCCATGACCGCAGCGCCATAGATCGCTCGGCTAACCCCGTGGCCTACTAGCACTAATGTCCAATAGTTCCATGGGTGAAGGCAAATAAACAAACCCACAGAAAATAGTGAAACATCCTCTTAGAACAATTATACATGACTGTGTTTAAACTGACACACAATATTTTTAGTGCAACGCAATCTGACTTTCAATAATCCCTACAAAAGAATGGCCCTGACTAACTTTAACATATACCTTTCTCAAATCACTTACCTCACAAAAATCTTCGTTACTCGAACTACTGCAATACAGCGAGCGCCACTACTGCCAGCTAAATAAAAGATTCAAACTACTGAAGGCACTAACTACTAATAGGCATAGTTAGCAAATGAAAGGTTTTGATAGAGAACAAACAGTGTATTTACCTTAATAGTCATCAAAAGTCATAATATATATAGCAGTTCATGACATCCAGTCTTACAAATTTCAAAACTCCGCCATTTCTCTCCCCACATCCACCACTGCTGACGGCTCACCTCCAACTGCGCAACGCTACGCGCTGTTCACATCCAGTTGCCCAGCACTACAATAGCCAACAACAATGCAAACCAACCACAGACTGCACACAGCACAGCCAGTGATTTTCATCAGAGCGCTACCTGGCGTTACCAATATAAAAAACCTAAACAGCCTACTTACATTAGCCCCCATGCTCCTCGCAAAAAATTTTACAAATTGTTTTGGGCAGTGGCCAATAATGATTTGATAAAATTTTTCATAATTACAATAACAAAGATATCAAATGCACACACTTATTGATACAATGTTGGTCAAAAGCTAAAATTTTCTCACAGTCCATAAAGACAGTCCTGATCGTTCATCACAGTAAAATTGCAGTGTTTTTCTCAAAGTCTGAGCAGTAAAAGAAAATGCACACAGAAGTAGTGGATTTCCATGTAGTCTTGAAGAAGTAGTGTTGTCCGTCCAACAGAAAGACAATGCTGACTCTTGACATGCTGACAGGTAATGGGGTCACAACAGAGCAAACCCATAGCAGAGTCATTCGAAGTTTTGAAGAATATTGGTAGATAGGTCATCACAGAGTAGACCTACTGTAGTCCTGGTAGAGATTACGTTATTGGTGGGCCACCAGAGGTGCAGACCCACTGTAGTCCTTGTAGAAATAATGGTACTGGTGAGTCAGCAAAGGTGTAGACCCACTGTAGTGCTTGTAGAGATGGCCAGCAGCCATCTGCTGCGACTGTGCAGGTGCACAATCACCATCGAAGAGTCTTGCGGACAATATAACAAGTCCATAACCACCACTTGTGCACTCACATAGTTTTTGGAATTGTCCTTAGAACCAGCAATGCTGTTATCCAGTCCCTTGCTGAATTATTAAGACACGTGCAATCACTAACAGTCCCTACTTCTCATATATTGTCCATATACTATATGGCCAACAGAAACGTGTGCAGTTAAATGGAACTTACAAGTTAATAGTATGATGAACTGGTGTCAATTACAATTTTATAACGTAAGAATACAATTACAAAGGTACAAAATACATCATTAAAGAACATAACAATACAGATAACATTTGTAGTACAGGCTTTACAAAAGAATCGAAATAACATATACATCAGTGTTACAGGAATTATGACATAAGTACATACATAAAAGATCAGAATAACTTTTGAAACATCAACTTCACACATGAGCAACAAAACAGAACAGATAAATAATGTCTAAACATCTTTACAAAGTAAATAACATAGTATTAGAAAAATTCTACAACATAACTCTCATCAGCTAAACACATAAAGACAGGAAAAACACAAATAAACAAGGGAACACAAACACATAGCAGAATAAGATAAGAGGAAAGTGCAGGTTTTGTTTTCAGTGTAACATTTGGTACTGCAGTCCAACCCAAAACTTCATTCGATAGATCTTTCATCTTATTTCAACATTTGTTTCCACCAAAAAAAACCTATCCAAGCATGCTTTCTGTATTTATATGTTCACATATTTCTTACCTCATTTTTTATTTTCCATTATCTTACCTCATCATTTATTTTCAAGTAAAATCCTACCTAAACCTGTTGTCCCTAAACCCTACTTTTTTGGTTCATATCCTCTTTCAAAATACTTTTTTGGCCAAATCATTTTCTTATAGCTTTTCAATGCATTTCTTCCAATTCATCACAACTTGTTCTCTTATATGGCGTACCCCATCTTAAGCTAACTTAAATCTACTGAGCTCAGATGCTAAACTAAGGGACGAGGCAATGCAGCAGCACAAAACAATTAACACAAACAGCAATGACAAAAAATGCAGATTTGCAAAGCAAGCAGCATTATAGAAATTAACAAAGCAATTGCAATATTACAACTAATATAAGGCAATGTGCAGCAAACAAGAAAAATAAATCAGTAGTAAAACTGGTTTAACAGAGTAATACAAAGTGAAATTCAGTAGCACTATGCCTCGCAAACAGCAGCAGCAAATGCAATAACTTATATCTAAACATGACATAGCTCAAGCAGAAAAAATATTACAGTAAAAATGGCCATGTTTAATACCTATGTCACATCTTAACACTAGGGTGATGCATCACGAGAACTTACGCTAGCAGATAAGTTACCAAATCGTAAAAAAATTATTTATGCAATTGCTGTGAAGGGAAATGTCTATTTATGTGCCCTCATTTTCTTGGAAGTAGATCATAAATTTATAATTGACTGGATCTGTAGACATAAAATAACTATATTAGTACATCTATTAAATTTTATTTTAACCAATGCTGCAGCGCAGCTAGAAACTAGATATTAAACAAAATGAGTAAATAAATACATAAAGCAAGCGATATGGCATTTCTCTCAACTAGCAAGACAATAGCCGTGAAATGTTTCTCATCGTTTCATTATGCATTTTAGTAAATATCATAAATTAAGAGCTCCACAGTATAATCATATGTTTTCAAGTTTGAGTGTGTCGTATTTGCGATGCTTTCTACAAAGGAATGTCAATAGCGAGTATAATGGCCTCTTTTTTTTTCTCCACCTGTGCCTCTGAAAGGCACACACTAATGGCGTTTTTCCAGGCGACTGTCGCACAGCTGGGTGCCCACGATTCATTACGTGAAGGTGGTCACTTAACTTTCTTACTGAAATATTTATGACACCAGTTTTCATTACAGTGACAGTCTCATAAAAATTCCACAGGTCGAGAATTTGCGTTGCAAATGTGTAGAAACAAAATCCTATGAATATAATAGTGTTCAAAAAGTTTTCGTCGGCATTGTGATACATTCACGCATTTACACACATTTCAAAATTCTCAAAGTACGATTCTTGGTTTCCAACAACCTTTTCCACAAATCAGAGTCCCAAAACACTACTCATTATTCATATATGTATTCGTTGACACTTCTTCAATATTTCATCATAATAAATACGTAGCATAATCAAATTCCTCATATACGGTAGCATCATTTTATTGATCATAAACATACTCAACAGCATAATACACTTCATCGTCATAAAAATAACATCATAACACCTCAGTCAAATCTCAAAAACGTCGTAGCTTTCTGTAATAATGTCAAATCCTAAAAAAAATTCTCTGCTCATTTCAAAAGTGTCATCTACCTCGAACGTACTTTAAAAATCATGATCACATACCAAATACGACATTCAAAGCTCTCATAGTATCGCAATGGTTCTGAACAAATATGAACAGTTCACAAAGTACAGACAAAATACAATTTCATAAGTATGAAGTTATCCAACTGTGTAATTGTGTAAACGTGTGTCACTGATGTAGTAAAAAAAATGTTTATCTCTCAGTTAAATGATCAGATAGCTGTGTAATTTGTGTGTTAGAGAAATATGGTACCGATGTGTAAATTTGTATAAGCAAATACCATATTAGCTAGGGCTCCTTGCGCTTGCCAAACACATGGTACATAATGTAGGCCTGTACCCCCCTGAGGATAAATGAATAATACCCTGAGGTGTTACAGATTACACCAATGGAATGAAATGTATCACAGAAAACCTTTGTATCATTGTACTTCAAATATCTTTAAAAATAAATATTTTAAGTACAAAATTAATCACTCAAATAGGTGTACTGTAGCGCTAAACTGTGCGTCTTGTAAGATAATCTCTGTGGAAGTGTCGTAGTTATCGTCCTCCGAAAGCTAAGTTCCGCAAAAGTCAATGTACTTACCTCATGATAAACAAAAGTGAAATGCTTTGCGTATAGATATCTTAGTTATTACGCTTATTGCCGTGATGAAGAAAGTACTGTGCTGTAACGTATTGTTGTGCTACAGAAAAGGCTGTCTCATTGCAGCTATACCACAAAAGTTACTACTAAAACATGTTTTACTTTCCAGAATAATTCAGAAAAACTGTGCAGATATAAAACAGAAACACTGCAAAAGGAACATTGTAAATTGTCACTCATTATTAGCATCGTGATAAAATCGTGTAGCTGTCACATAAACTAACCACTGTGTCATCTGGTATCTCACTGAAAGTACTTTAAATCCGGAATGTATTTTCAAGTAAACCAAAATGTTGCATTACAATCTCATTAGCAGTACCAGTATAAGTTCTAAGTATGTAAGCCTTATAGTCGTTACGTAATCGTGCAGCTAACAAAGCAAGAATGTACGAATAACAACACTGTGTCGACTGTTCACTATAACAATGCATTCGTAATTTCTGTTTAAAAATGTTCCCTAGGTTCTAGGCTGGATAGTTAACTTCAAAATATTGTTGCATGTTAACAGTTTCTCAGTGTGACAAATTGTACTAGTAGCGTGAAGTGAAAAGTTTTATGGCAAAGACAAAGTTAAAAAGCAGATTCTCTCTCAATAAACGGTTTTACATGTGAAACGTGGTGCAATCCTTTACTCTTCCTAGTACGCAGAGGTTCAACTGGAACGGAATTATCATGCGGTATACGTCGGTAAGGAATACTGGAATTTTTCTCAAGGTTAGCGTCTATGTTATTTTTCTCTCAGCCAGCCGGCGCACGTGGCTGCCTGCGGTGCGAGTCACTGTCTGTCTCTTTGTTGGCGTTTGTCATTATAGGGATTAGGAGACCTAACTTCTACAAATTCACATTCACGAGAAGGCCCTGCCCTGTTTGATGCTCGCCAGTTCAGGTCTGTCGTTGCGATTATATCGTCTGTCCTCATGTCGGTAGATTCCATAGTTTCTTGTTTGTCCGTCATGTGGTGGAGAATTTCTCCCGGAATCGTAACTGCACGCTGAACTGTTGCGTCTGAAGTTATTCTGTCTCCCTTGATAATAATTGTTTTGGTTTCCATATTGTCTGTTTCTATGGTTATCTCTGTCATATTCATAATTACGGAAGTGTGATCTTTCTCTGTAACTATTACTCTGCCAGTGGTTGTCATACGGGTGGTGTCTGTTTTGGTCACGATTTGTGTCGTGAGAATAGCCTTGTCGTGTCCAGTTATTATTTCTTTCATCGCGGAATTGTGACAGATGTGACCTGTAATTGTTGTGCTCCTGTTTTCGCGTCCCGCGATTGTCAGTGTCAATTTCTGATTCTTGTAAGAGTCCCTGAAAAGCTTCAATGTCGTCTTTGCAACGTCCTGCCAAAATAATATGTCGTAAATGTTCAGGTAATTTGATTAAGCAAATGCGGATGAGTTCTGAGGGGCTGTATGGGTTTGACAGGTACTGATTATTGTGCGTCTTCAAAATATTTCACAAGACTGGAAAATTCAGATTGTTAGAAATGTTTCATCATTATGATGCTATGTTTTACTCGGTTTTGTGTAGCTTGAGACCACTATGCCGAGAGGAAGGCATGATAAAATTCTCCTTCACTGTGACAATCGTGAATGACCGATCGCATTCTTACAGCTGGTTCATTCTCTAAATAGCCACACATAAATTTTAATCTGTGCTCTAATGACCAGTTGGGAGGAAAACAATGAGAGAATTGATGGAGCCACGCTTGTGGATGAATGTCGTTGCCAGAATTCTTAAATGCTTTAAATTTACGTGTAGTAATGAACAGCTTATAGTCAAAATCATCGTGTCGGCGAGTCGCATATCGGTCATTGTTACGTCGTTTCGGCGGTTCCATTTCAAAATTGGTGCACTTTGCCAATTTCTTTCATAATTTCCGAAATGCGCTGTGTTATTATTTTGTGGCTGTTCCGTATTTCTATGTCCCTCTTCCCGTATTGGGGCGCGAGTGTCCTCTGAAATACGTAATTCTTGTATTACCTGTGTCAGCTGATCTTGTACTTCCCGGATTTCTCTTTGGTGTTGCGTATTAATTTGATTCTGATTTTGTTTGAATTTCCTAATTTGTTCACACTCTTCTGTGTCATTAAAGACTATCGGTTTTGTATCATTCGGATTATCATCTACCTTCGTAGATAAATTATTTAGCTGATCCGAAAGTTCAACTACTTTTTCTGATAATGAACTAATTTCCTCCATGTGTCTTTCTGAACCAATTTTCAGAGTATCTACTGTGTCCTTTAAGTTTTCCTGAGTTTTTGCAAGTTGCGTAACCGAATCGGTAGATGCAACTGAGTCAATTTTAGCTTGCAAGGTCTCATGATTTTCATGAACAATAGTTTGCAGTTCTTTTATGGCTGCTTCGGGATTCTGTAATGCATTTCCATGCCGCGAAAAAATGATTGGAAATGCTCACAAATTTGTGTTTTTACGTCATTACAGACTTTTTGACATTTCGCTTCGATTTTATGTAGCTCAGTAGTTAAATCTTAACGTGTACGTTCAAGCGTGGTGTCTAACTTCCGAAGATTTTGTTCCATTGTGTCTAACTTTTGAAGCTTTTGCTGTGTTTGTCTCTGATTTTGTTCCATTGTGTCTAACTTTTGAAGCTTTTGCTGTGTTTGTCTCTGATTTTGTTCCATTGTGTCTAACTTTTGAAGATTTTGTTCCATTGTGTCTAACGTTTGAAGATTTTGTCCCATTTGTTTCTGATTTTGTTCAAGCGTTGTGTCTAACTTTTGTAACCTTTGTCCCATTTGTTGCATTAACTGTAATAACAGTGCACTGATGTCTGATACATGTTCCTCAGTGCTATTCGGCAGTGCATTTGAGCCGGCAATATTCGCATTTTGAAAAGCAGAAAATGTGTCTTGATTTATATGAGAAAACGGCGAGGACGCAAAACCTGAATCTACAGTATTTGCAAGATTCTGTCATGTCATTTCGGAATCCTGAGGCGAGCTGTTGCCGACCGATCGATCGATAATGCTTCCCTGTTCACTAATTGTTTCACTGCCTACACCATTATTTGCAGCCCGCTCCATTTCCCTATGCACAGTTACCAAATTACTACTTTGAACATTAGTTAATTCATTACATGGTGGCGCTAACACACTGCTTTCGTCTTCACTGTCATTTCTCAGTTTACTTTGGAGCCTAGTATTACGTTTTTCTCACGCCATTATTGTCACAATATTTCACACGACAACACAGAAAAACACAATTTGAAGAGCAAAAATAAGAGAACACATTAACATAGCACTGAAAATAATATCTAATTAATTGCAAGCGCAGCTGCGAAATACTTGGTGCAAATCTACATGCATGCCACAACAACAATGAAAGACTGCAACTACAAAGGAGATTCTCTCTACAATTACGTGCTAGCAATAAACAATAGCTACACTAATTACACAAACTACAAGAAAAAAAATCAGATGATTCCAGTGAGGTATCCTCGGCTAAGGGTCAACATATGAAACATCCCCTTAGAACAATTATACATGACTGTGTTTAAACTGACACGCAATATTTTTAGTGCAACGCAATCTGACTTTCAATAATCCCTACAAAAGAATTGCCCTGACTAACATTAACCTATACCTTTCACAAATCACTTACCTCACAAGAATCTTCGTTACTCGAACTACTGCAATACAGCGAGCGCCACTACTGCCAGCTAAATAAAAGATTCAAACTACTGAAGGCACTAACTACTAATAGGCATAGTTAGCAAATGAAAGATTTTGATAGAGAACAAACAATGTATTTACCTTAATAGTCATCAAAAGTCATAATATATATAGCAGTTCATGACATCCAGTCTTACAAATTTCAAAACTCCGCCATTTCTCTCCCCACATCCATCACTGCTGGCGGCTCACCTCCAACTGCGCAACGCTACGCGCTGTTCACATCCAGCTGCCCAACACTACAATAGCCAACAACAATGCAAACCAGCCACAGACTGCTCACAGCACAGCCAGTGATTTTCATCAGAGCGCTACGTGGCGTTACCAATATAAAAAAACCTAAACTGCCTACTTACAATAGCACAAAAATTGCTGAAACATGTTAGGGTGAAAACAAAACTGCCGAGGTGTCCTGCACAAGGAGGAACTCCTCTCCGAGTATCTGGAGGTTGACGACTCCTCCGTTAACAAGTGTGACCCTGTCATTGGACTTTCCCGTGTGACTGTACGGCTCGGGTCGTGACGACGCAGACACTCGGCGTGTTCCGCTCAGCTCGTCGGCTCTGTGGGGAGCGGGATGGCCAGGGGGATTGCGGAAGCGGTCCGCCACCGGCAGCTTTGTGCTCCCTAATGAAACGCCGGACACCGCAGCCACAGTGATGGAAAGGCGAGCGTGACTGCGCGTTTCGATACAGGCACTTCACGGGAGGTCGATTACTGGCATTGGCCGTTCGGCGCCTGGGACCTGTAGTCGGTACGGCTCAGCACTTCTGCCCGACAAAAGGCGCAAAGGCCGCTTATCGCTTTGTGGCAGACCCTTAAGCTGTTTGCAACGCCACAGTGGAAGAAATTGAAGCTTACAGGGCGTTCTTGCGCACTGTGTAACTGCTACGCATTACGACTCTCGTGCCGAGGTGGACTAACAGGCGCAATGGTCCACCCTTTGTGTTGCCGCTGCCGTGAGGCGCCTGGAGACCGCGTTTTGTTTCTGATGGGCGCTCCAGTTCTTGCAGAGAGCTTGAGATGGCCACTGCTACCGACCAGACACCGCTTTCAGCTATTGTCAGCTTCTGCAGTGGTTTCAGGTTAAGAAATATTGCTCCAGACCGTAGGAGACAGCAAGAAAAGGGGAGAGGGAGGGCTTGCAAAATGGGGCACTTATCCCCCGTCGTGGAATTTGGTTATACGCTTATTAATCAGTACAGAACTCTCATGAATTTCTAATGATGGTTGTCTGCGTCTCTACTAAACTGCAGACTTAACATTACTGAGCACAACCAAACTCTGGCTTCAGAAATCACAATATGTTTTGAGTTTTTTGGTTGTCACGCTCTTCCCGGGATATTATGACGATTATGATTTCGTAAGCTTACAGGGGTCCGTCGGCTCTGGTTGTAGTCTTTGGTGTTCTCTTACCGTACACACGTGTCCCACATCAAGAATCGTGGATTTGGATCAGTGAAATGCTGGGTGTGGAAGTGTTGGAACTTTGTCATCAGGTGCTTACTTGAACTTATTTTTCATTTAACGAGAAACTTTATGACCAAAGCTGAAGAGGTGGTTATTTGTAGTCTCTTATCACCAATAGTTGTTAACTTATATGAGGACTATGAAGAAAGAGCACTAATAATAAAGACCTTAAAAGCAACATGTTTCTGAACACATGTTGATGAAATTTTGTAGTTTGGACACTTGAATAAATTTCATGCTCTTTACCCAAGTATGAAGTTTACAACTGAAGTACAAACTGATGGAAAACTTCCATTTTTATGGTCTCGTCTATAAACGGTATGATGTAGTAGTGTTTAGCACAAACCTACATATACAACCAGTAACTGCATGTGATTCGCTGACACCCGCTGTATAAACGCACTGGGAGCGTGTAGCATATCTGATGCGGAAGGCTTACTATGGGAACCTGAACACCCAAATCTGAAATTAAACCGAATGGATTCACTGAGAAACACATGTGCGTGTCTTGGAGTTCGGATAATCAACGGAATGCCGACGGCCTTACAGCAGTGGTAACAAATGTTCCCGTCAGATCACCCAAGTTAAGCGCTGTAGTGCTTGCCTAGCAATTGTGAAGGGTGCCGAGCGCTGTTGGCGAGCGGGTTGCACTCAGCCCCTGTCAGATAAATTGAGAGGCTACTTGTTTGGGAAGTAGCGGCTCCGGCCATGAAAACTGACAACGGCCGGGAGAGCGATGTGCTGACCCCACGCCCCTCCACATCCGCATCCAGTGACATCACTAGGCCGCGGATGACACGCCTCTCGGTCAGCATCGTTGGGTCTTCCGAGACCTGTCCGGATGTAGTTTAACATTTATTATTCAAATAACCTACGGAAATGCAGCCGGGTGAAGTCGTCGGCAACCCTCGATATTTCCACAGGAGCACAGCCTGCCATTTTCAAGGCGTAACTGCAGCAAGTAACCGGTTTTCAAAGGAATTTAAAACCTCGGTTTGCAGAGAAACTATGGAAAGATAACACTCACATATGCGCGCGCGCACACACACACACACACACACACACACACACACACACACACACACACACACACATCAGAAGCGCCAGCACAAACGACGATAGAAATGATCGATTTCAATGTCAATAAACTTTACCAATAGGTGTACACTTTAAAATATTTTATTTTATTCAGTTTCCGCAATTCATTTTGCCGTCTTCATGCCCCATACGCTTTTTTCATATCAACGAACTTATCGTATAGCGCCATAAAACTGGATATCGTGAATTCCAGTTGTTGTGTAGCTGCTTCATACGAAAGTGTGAATTGCCGAAACTGGTTGCTTTCAAAATAAAGTACAATATCTTAAAGTATACGGCCGTTGGTAAAGTTTATTCACATTGAAAAGTACGTACCAGCCGAAGTCCCCAGGCCGTAATGGACCAAGAGAGATAGTGAAATTAACAATCATAATTTTTAACATTTTTATGCAGCGACAGCAACTGATATTGTTTATATAAGAATATACAGCCTACAGTTGCAGGTTAACTTCATCGTTTACGTAAGTTTCAATGTTAGTAATAACGTCTTCTTCAGAACCTGCAAAAAGTTAATATTATAATGTGCTAGTAAATTATATTAGATATGGTCATCCTACAGGATGCAAAGTGTAGTACTTACATAAAATATTATTTAAATATTTGCCTAAAACATTTAATAAAAGTGGTTATGCATCAAGTTTTATAAAGTTCACTTAGGACATTGCTTGTTTTAGGCAAACATTTAAATAATATTTTATGTAAGTACTACACGTTGCATCCTGTAGGATGACCATATCTAATATAATTTACTAGCACATTATAATATTAACTTTTTGCTGGTTCTGAAGAAGACGTTATTACTAACGTTGAAACCGAGGTAAACGATAAAGTGAACCTGCAACTGTAGGCTGTATATTCTTATATAAGTTAAGAATCAGCGAGTGAGATAGGATTAACTCTGTCGCTCTGTTTTTGACAAGGTAGAGAACAGAATTCCATGCAGAATTTATACAAAAATCATCATCTCTATTCACAAGGTTACTTGCTAAATTTAATTTCAACTGCTTCCTTAATGATACTAATCCCAATAGCTGTACCTTGTCGTTGGAGTCTGTCAAGATTATTAATCCGCAATGTGCCGTTCCCCCTTGCTTATATGGCCTTCCTAAGGTCCAAAAAGAAGGGGCCCCTCTTCGTCCGATTGTAACATTGATGCTCCGACATATCGTGTTGCGAAACAGCTTGTTACTATGTTGAGCCCGACAGTAGGTCTGTGTGAGCATCACATTAAGAACTCGGCGGATTTCTTACGTCGATTAGAGGGTATAGGTTTTAATGACAAAGATATTGTGCCAAGTTTTGATGTGTTCTCTCTTCACTTGTGTTCCTCTGTGTGATTCGTTACAGTTGATTGAGATCACGTCTGGTGTTGAATTAACAAACTTATTTCGACATTTGTAGACTTCCACTTACTTTTTATTCAATGAACAGTTCTGCGAGTAAACAGATGGAGTTGTGATGGGAAACCCGTTGCCATCTATTATTGCCAGTCTGTTTATGGAAGACTTCCTGTAACTTGCCTTGGAGTCGACGGCTTTGAAAACTGTGTGTTTTTTTCAGAAGTGTAGATGATACGTTCGTCGTTTAGCCTCATGGAAGTGAGAATTTGAACGACTTTTGAGGACATTTGAATTCAATTCAGTCGAATATTTTTTCACGTTGGAGGTGTAAAAGAACGGCTGTCTTCCCTTCCGTGATGTGTTGGGCAGGGGGAAGGTCGATGAGGAAAAGGTAGCCTACTCACACTACCTACAGTCTGGTGGCTGTCACCATTCTGCTCAACGTGAAGGGATGCTCCGTACCTTGGTTTGCTGGTTCCATGTCATCGCGGACCCTGAGAGTTTGTCAGCCACGTTAGCCCATCTCGAAGTCACCTTTCGTCAGAATGGTGATAATGAAAGACGGATCAGACGTGCGTTGCGCTATGGACCATTTGTGCACCGGGTGAGTGATGTTAATACCGAGGTGGCTCAAAAGCCTACGGCCCTTATGCCTTACGCAGGGGGCATTTCGAACAGAATTGGTTGTATTTTTGCAGGAATGCGATGTGCAATGTATTTTTCGACCACCATCTTTGATCATGTTTCTTTTAGGTTTTCTTGCGTAATGAAGATGTCTACCGTATTGCTTGCAGTTGTGGCATGTCATATAATGGTCAGACTAACAGGACTGTGGAGGAGCTTCTGGCGTCCGTTTGCAGATATTGGGGTAGTTTTATTAAGGAAGCAGCTGAAATTAGCAGGTAACCTTATAAACAGAGATGGTTATTTTTGTTTAAATTCTGCATGGAATCTTGCTCTTCCCCTTGTCAAAAAGGAAAAGAGTTTGTGCTATTTTACCCGTTGATTATTAATTTCAGTGTCGATAACTTCTGACGTCGGTCACCTTTGGTTTGTAATGGCGCTATTGTATAGTGTGTGTGTGTGTGTGTGTGTGTGTGTGTGTGTGTGTATGTGTGTTTGTTTTATCTTTCCGGAGTTTCTCTGCAAACCGAGGTTTTAAATTCCCTTGGACAGCGGTTGCTTGCTGCAGCTATTCCTTGAAAATTGCAGGGTGTGGTACTGTCGAAACATCAGTGGTTGCCGCGCGGGGTAGCGGCGCAGACCGAGGCGCCTTGCCACGGTTCGCGCGGCTACCCGCGTCGGAGGTTCGAGTCTTCCCTCGGGCATGGGTGTGTGTCTTTTCCTTAGCGTAAGTTAGTTTAGGTTAGATAAATAATGCGTAAGCCTAGGGACCGATGAACTCAGCAGTTTGGTCCCATAGGAACTTACCGCAAATTTTCAAAAAATTTCCGTCGTTGGTTGCCGTTGACGTCACCCGGCTTGAGCATTTTGTACTCAGGTGCAAACTCCAGTCTTTCCTATTTATTAGCCGTGTGGCGTCTACAAAGGTAATCAGTTTCTTGCATTCAGATATAAAACATTTATGTGCCAAGAGTTATACAGCACTGGGAAAAAATAACACGTATTATATATAAAAGATAAATGCTCTTGAATGTTTAATTGCAATTAAAATATTTAAATATTGAATAAAATCTTGCTTTTATACAGCAATTCGTTTTGCAGTGTGTGTCTGCTACAGTGCGATATCGAGTGAGTTCAGACATTCGATTGCTTCACCTGTTGCTGCAAGTAGATGATCCCAGGTGCCTTGGTGGCACGTAGGAACAATTAACTCCAATAATCTTGATCATGTTGCGCCCACATCTGACATTAACGTTAATGATTAATCAAAGCTATCTCAGATGTATTTTTACAGCCGCGCGGAGTAGCCGCGCGGTTGAGGGCGACTCGTCATAGATTGCGCTGTCGCTTCCGCCGGTGGTTCGAGTCCTCTCTCGGGTATGGTTGTGTGTGGTGTTCTTAGCATAAGTTAGTTTAAGTAGTGTGTAAATATAGCGACCGATGACGTCGGCAGTTTGGTCCCTTAGGAACTCACACACATTTCCACATTTTTTTGTGTGTTTTTACACGTTTATTGTGTTACGCCCGGTTTCGTTTCTTTGAACATCTGCAGGTTGCCTGTGGTTAAATGAAGCTGAAAATCAGGCTAAAACTACAGTATTGTAATGCAAGGTTGTTATCAGTGTGAGTCGCCTGTTTTATTCGTTAAAATGCTGTAGCTTTAGCCTAATTTCCTGTTTTATTTAACTGCAGTCAACCTGAAGATGTTCAAAGAAACGGATCCGTTCGTAACATCATAAATGTGTAAAAATGCAGCTGATGTGATCTTCAGTAACCATTAATTCCAAAATCTTTCTCTGCTAGCACTGATTACTCTTGTATTATTACGACGGTAATTTCTCCCCATGGAGGTCGGAGCGAACAAAATATTTTCGCTTTAGGAGGTGAAAGTTGATGATTAAAATTAGGTGAAAATATCTCAACGCAACAAAAAAAAATCTTTGTTTCATTGATTCGCATTGAAACCCGCATGTGATATCCATGTCTGTCTCTCCGCTATTTTGCCATAATGCACAATGAATGTCAACGCTTTGAACTTTTTCGATGTTCTCCGACAATCATATCTGAAAAAAATCCCACACCGTGCAGCAGTACTGCAGGATGGGACGGACAAGCGCAGCGTAAGCAATCCCTTTAGTGGATTTGTGGCATCTTATAAGTATTCTGCCAATAGAACGCAGTCTTTGGTTCACATGCCTCACAACAATTTGAGTTATACGTAATTGCAATCCCTAGGTATTTAGTTGAATCGATAACCTTTAAAGTTATGTGATTTAGCGAGTAACAGAAAATTAACGGACTGTTTTTTTAGTTCTCACTTGCAGGATCTCCCACTTTTTATTGCTTTGGATCAATTGCCACATTTCGCACCGAACAGAAATGTTGTCTAAATCATTTTGCAATTACTTTTGATCCTCTGAAGACCTTACTAGACAGTGAACAACAATATCATCTGTAAACAACCTAACGGGGTTGTCCAGATTGTCTTCTGAATCGTTTACATAGATTATGAATATTAGAGGAACTGTAACACTTTATTTGGAAGCCCCAATGGTCACTTCTGCATCTGATAGGAATCCACGGATGAGTTGAAATGTTCCAGCAACCTGTCGGTTTGCTGCTGACTGAGCTGTGGTCGCAGACATATAAAGAAAATTATGGAAACTTAAGGGTATCGTCACGTGCGTAAACCAGGAGCGAAATCACAGTGTCAGGGAGGGAAAAATGCAGGGTCCATTCTGCCTCGTGAGGATATCTGTGGAGCTTCCTGAGGACTGAACAGCAGTTCTGATTCGAAATTTGTCGTCAGTTGCCCGGAGGTCGGTGTGCTGACGACGCTACACTTGGTACTGACGCCACAGACAGGCGATGGAACACAATAAACATGTAGTGGCAATTGAAAGCCTATTCCAGACATGAGGTCAAAAGTGGCTTTCCTGCGAACCACGACCAACTGTCTTAACCATTGGGGAATCCGTGTATGTGGGAAGATTCTGGCGATCTAGCGTTGCTACTTTACAGGAAGTAATCAATTATGTAAAAAATGTACAAATACAACATGCTTTAGTCTTCCTCCTTAGATCGTACTGTTCACGGTTAACCATATGTAATGTCTCTTGCAGCGGTCTCTCCGCGATATTTTCAGAAATTTTATAAATTATATAACTCAGTACATATCTCGAAATATCTCTTCTTATCTTACCGATTATCAATGCAAAGTAGTGTCAAGCCCAATTATTCCTTGGAGCGTCCATTTACTCCATGGAATAGCTTCTCTGCTAACTATGTTTTCTCTTATGAAAAGAATGAAGGAATTCTTGCCGATTAGTCGTGAAAGAAGGAGGATGTATATGTATGTATTGTTGAGCTAGTCGCCATATTGATGAGATTCTGTATGAGAAGGAGTTTAATACATGAACTAAACTAAAGTAAGTGTGTTCGCGTATTATTTAACTGATTATTATTTACAGTGTCTGCTTACTACGCTGTGTTGCACGGGGTCAGTGGGGAACGTCTGATTTACACTGGACGAACCTGCCGTTTTGTATGCTCAAGATAACCAGTTCAAATAAATAGGCTAACACGGTCTTAACAGCAGATCTCCGGTCTTCCCCATGTGATCACCGAAAGTTAATAATTATTACAAATGTTTTCAGGAGATCGACTGATAATTTTCGTCGCACCGAGACTTCGAAATGGCTTCACTGCCTTATGGAATTTAAGTTAAGCTCAATTTAATCAGGATAGAATAGTATTGAACTGTGTGAATGTGATAAGCCTGCTTCGTGAATGAAAATTCCATTAACATACGCATGTTTTTACTATCCTGATCAGTGAAGCTAAATCAGGCCGGTGTGAGAGAGGTTTTTAAATTTTAGATCCCACAAAAAAAAAAAAAAAAAAAAAAAAAAAATTAAACACACCTAGAATTGGCTGAAATTTTCATAAAGGGAGAAATACTGGATAAATCAGTCTAGAATTACATTTTAGTTACCCATGAATAAACCAGTTTTGAACATTTGAGAGTTGCAATTAGGATTGTCCAACTAGCTACTGCTGGATTGATGTCAGCCGTGTGTTAACTTACCTCATAATAGTAGATAAACTGTTCGCCAAATGTAGTTTATGCGAGAGAAATTTCTCTACACTAGTAGAGGGCTGCATTATTAATACCTGTAATTGCTTTCACAATGATCTTATATTTCAGTTCTACATTTTACTTTATAATAGTGGTAATCGATGCTATAAAATAGCAAAGAACTCTTCAAAAATATCACGAACTAGTGCAGTGGCTGTCGTTACCCGGAATGGTTAATATCTGCCACACACTTTGATTGCTCTGTGCCTACTAGCGCCGAACAAGGTGGCGCAGTAGCCAGCATACTGTCCTCGCATTTTGGAGGACAATGTTTCAAACCCGCTTCCAGATTTAGGTTTTCCGTGATTTCCCTAAATCGTTCTGGTACATGCCGAGATCATTCCTTTGAAAGGGCACTGCCGATTTCCTTCCCCGTCCTTGACACAACCGAGTTTGTGTTCCGTCTCTCGATAGCACGTTAAACCCAATTTTCCTTGTGTCTCTTACCATTCCTAATTCATTTCTTCAAGTAAATTTTCACAAAGTTTTCATTTCCCTGCATGAGCAGATGATAAGTTCCGCCATCTGTAGTTGCATTTTGATGAAGTATCTCACTGTGTATTGTGTGTTTCAGCTGAGTTATTACTGTTTCAAGTAGGGCTGTGTTTGACCAGAACTGGAACTGTTCGAATAGTTTAGGTCACAGTTCGGGGATACTCGGCATCTGTTCGATCTTTTGATCGGCCTAGTGACATTTTTGGTACTGTTACGACTTCTGCAGTACTTGTTAGCAGCAGACACAGTGGGTGCGCCAAAGACTGAGATGGCGTGGAGTTTTACAATTATTTATTGAACTTTCTTTACAATTTCTTCCCCGTCGTCGCTGCCCAGCCCTGCGGATCCCTCCACCTGGCTGCTGCTGTGTAGGTTCTCCGACAATGCGCGCCACGCGCGCCGCTGATCACACTCGGGAGCCTCAGGCCTCCAGTGTTCCGCTGAAGTCAGGATGCCCTGTGGTTGAGATGAAGTCAGTACGGGCACGCCCACGGAGCCGCGTCGCCGTGAGGTCAGCTGCCGACGCCTGCTGCACCGGCGGCTGGGAAGCCGTCGGTCGCGATGTCCGCGAGTTCCCGTCGTGGACGGACCACGCGCCGTGGGGCCGCGTTGACGTGAAGTCCGGGCGTCAGTCCCCGGCGGCGCCTGTGACCGAGACCGCGCTACGGCCGGTCCTGCTGGAAGTTCCCGCTGTAGTTAGTTAGCCATGGTGCCGACCGAACTCGGGCCGACCCCCAGAGCTGAAGTTGACATCTGGTGGCGAACGGATGACTCCTGTGAGCTGGAACAGACTTCCAGAATCGTCACCTACGAAGACTGAACATTCGGAAACGGACCATGTCCGTCCTCAGATCCGAACTGCTTCCTAATGGCTTCTGTCTGTTGCTGCCTGCTCTCCACTATTTATATCCGGCAGGAGGACGTTTTTTACCCTCGGTGGTAGCTTTTTGTTAATACTCCCGCAGTATATTGCAGCGTAACTTAGTTTGCTGGCCTCACTTCCCTTACTCAGCACTCTCCAGGCTTCGCTCGGCGCCCGGTCTGTGTGCGTCCTTGCGTCAGCTCGTTGGTAGACTGCTGCTGTCAGCAAGGCTATCTGTGCCGTGCTTAATTCACAACGCCTCGGTCGCCAGCTGCCTCTGTTTTGCCATTGTCCACTGCACGAAGCAATGCTTACTACATGTGGCTGCAACAGTACTATATTCACGCGTGCCTTAGCGTTTGTATGCACTGTGGATTTTCATAATAAGAATAGCTGTAAAAAAACGGAGAAAAATATCTTCGAGGGTATTCATCATATGCAACAACGACAAGTGATCAATAAATAAGAGTTTAAAATCAGTTTCTGTCAAATTCTCGAGCTTTCTTTTGTCCCACTATATAGTGACATCTGATGGTACTGTCTTCAAGACGGTTATTGCAGCTGTAATTTATTCTCGCTATATAGGAATTACAGAGAGTTTACCAAGATATACTTCGTTTATTAAGCATTAATTTTTTATTACTTTTCTTCATTGTTTAAGCTGAATGTGTAAATTTGAAGTAAATCGGCCAAGAATATTTAGAGATTTTTGGTAACAACCTTTGCCCTTTACATATTACATACATATGTTATAATCAGATTACGAAATCTTATGTATACAGTGATCTTTTCTTGTCTTGAAGCTATAGTGTGCAAAATTTCATCAAGACCAGATTAAAACTGTAGATCTGTATGAATTACAAAGAAAAAGACGAATATTCTTCTTTATATGTATAGAGGAGAATATCTGTTGTACACTTTCGGAACTAACTTTCAGTCACAGCGCTCAAAACTAAATTTTCGATTAGGCTATGATAGACGCGCCGTACAACACTGATAAATTTGACAAATCACTAAAATTACAGCATGGTTGAGCATACATTGTTGGCAACTGTTCATAACTGCGGTTATAGCTATGCGCTATGTCTTAAGATATGCTGCACTCTAAAGGACATTAGGTAGTGAAATATTAAACCATATTTGACAGTTAATGTACCCATTGGCCAACACCGGTTCCCGTCAGATCACCGAAGTTTAGTTCAAAAATGGCTCTGAGCACTATGGGACTCAACTGCTGTGGTCATCAGTCCCCTAGAACTTAGAACTACTTAAACCGAACTAACCTAAGGACATCACACACATCCATGCCCGAGGCAGGATTCGAACCTGCGACCGTAGCAGTCGCACGGTTCCGGACTGCGCGCCTATAACCGCGAGACCACCGCGGCCGGCCCGAAGTTAATTGCTGTCGGGCTTGGCTAATACTTGTGTGGGTAGCTGTTCGGGTCTGCCAAGCAGAGTGCACTCAGCTCTTGTGAGGCCAACTGTAGAGCTACTTGGTTGGGAAGTAGCGGCTCCGGTTACGAAATCTGACAATGGCCGGGAGAGCTGTGTGCTGACCATATGCCTCTCCATATCGGTGTCCAGTGACGCCTATCGGCTAAGGATGACACGGCGGTCGGCCGGAGACATTGGGCCTTCAAGGCTCGTTCGGACGAAGTGTGTGTGAGTGACAATTAATCTGCCAGGAAGTTTCACATTCGACAGTTATTCGTGACCGTGGAAAATAACTGATATAAATGGTAACATGGACCGATGTAAGTCATGTCGCAAAGCTTGGAGTGGAGTACAGTTCTGAGGAAGGTGCTAGCCTTTCCAAGCAAAACGTTAACCACAAGTTATTTCAGATGGCTGTATATTGTCGACCAACATCACCATCGACGACGGAAGTTTAGGTGAATAAGATTACTTGTCTTGTTTATTGTTTTGCCGAGATATGAGATCGAGTACATGTGCTTCACAGATGCTCTGTGGGATGTATGGTGGCCTGTGGTAACAAAACTGGACTTTGTGAGATTTCCCTCTCGACTTAGTCAATACCTGCGCGTTTAAATAGAAGCCACGTGAAATTTGTGGACTGTGTCACTATTTTTACTGACTTCTCGCATTCATTCTTGAGCGACAGCGTCTCTATGACTCTTGAGAAAAAACAGTTTCCACATTATGGGGCTACAACCTGAAGTTGTACGGAGGAACGTGATACTCAACATCAGCTAACGCCCAGGATGTAGATTATTCAATTAGCCAAACGGAATTCATGCGAGATCTCAGCGAGTCTGGAGAATGGAGTTCACCGGCCTGTTCGTGAACGTATCGTGTCGTCTAGCTCTGGCAAGACTAACAGAAGCTGTGCCACTATGGCAGACAGCTCAAAGGGAACCAATGTGCTGTTAGTATTCTGGCTCACTATGTATGTAACAGAATATTCTCTGCTGTGAGAAATTTAGCTCCCAGGTGTCTGATCCATGCTGCAGCATTCCAATTCCTTCCTTTATTATTGGTCTGTTTTACTGGTGACTGTACGTCTGTAGTATGCATTCAAACATCACTCATTCATTCAATCATGGTTTTCCGTAAATCCCAACAAGTAAGAGAACCTTTAGAGATTTAGGACGAGACAAGGCAGTCATTAACAAAAGGCAAGCAAATTACATAAAACTGCACACTACATTAACAATAAACAGTCTTCTCATCCTCCCCCTCTCTCACTATGGGTCTCCTACCTCGCTCTCTCTGCTCAGCCACGTCCATCTGTATGTGCAGCTCCTGCAAGGGAAGCTGGTACTAACCACACAACGCACCTAACACGCCTCCTCCCCTCTTTATCCATCCCCTTCTCCCCTTTCTCTTCCATCCCCTCCCTCTCTCTCTCTCACTATCCATTTCTTCCCCCTCTTTCTCCCTGCTCCGTCGTGCTCACATGCAGATCCAGCCCTACAGGGCATGCCATTACTACACACACAACATGTCTGTTATTCATGACAGAGGAAAAGACTGAAATGACAGTGACAATAACTTCCAGACAAGTGTGTGGAAGACGTAGTTACTGTGACAAGAGGTGGACCACTAGCTGTCTTCAAGTTTGAAATGAATTTAATTTCTCTGGTATTTTGATGAAGATCGTCGTTCAGAGAGGAGTTTCTTGAGAACGAATATTTTTGTTGTGCTGTTCAGATAGTAGTGTGAGAGTTGAAGATAAATAAGAGGGGATACCACGATTTAGAAGACGATAAAGCAAACACAGGCTATGATAATCTGTATGCTTATCACGACATGGCCATGGGAATTCTTCTTAGGCAGGAGTGATATGATAGAAATTGTGAATGTGAGAAATGGGTAGCACACAAGTTTTCATCGCCAGTTCCACCGGCGTGAGCCCTCGTACAAGTTAGTTAGTCAGTTACATGTTACATGGATCATTTTGCACTATAGAACGTAATGATGCGGAACGAATCAATTTACATTCGTATAGCAAATTAATTTGTACATATGGCACATGAAAACATTTTAAAATCTTCTTTTCCAAAAAGAAAAAAAAGGATGTACGACTACAGATGTGAGTTAGTAATTCCTACACCACCTTTTACAGATTATCGTAACACAAAAATCTTCCACACATTAGAAAGAGTTGTCAAGGAGAAACTTTCTAGTTCGTTTTCAGATTTTTCTTTCCTGCCAGTCAGACATTTTATATCACTTGATATGTGAACAAAAACTTTGTTGTAGCATTGTGCATCCATTTTTGTGTTAAATACAATCTTAATGTGGAGTAACGAACGTCATTTTTCCATCTGGTATTGTAATTAAGTACATCATTGTTCCTTTTGAAGTTTAGTGTGTTATTCACAACAAACGTCATGGGGGAATAAATATTCTGTGCTGCAGTAGTCAGGCTTCCCAACTACTGAAACAGGTGTGTGCAGTATGATCGTGGGTGAGCACCACATATCATTCCTACAGTACGATTTTCGCAATGAAAACTTTCTTTCTTAAAGATGAGTTACCCCTGAACATTATTCCATACAACATGATTGAATGAAAACATGTAAAATATGGCCATGCCGGATTAGCCGAGCGGTCTAAGGCACTGCAGTTATGGACTGTGCGGCTGATCCCGGCGGAGGTTCGAGTCGTCCATCGGACATGGGTGTGTGTTTGTCCTTAGGATAATTTAGGTTAAGTAGTGTGTAAGCTTAGGGACCGATGACATTAGCAGTTAAGTCCCATAAGATTGCACACACATTTGAACATGTTTTTGTAAAATATGTCAACAAACTGATTTATCCGTCCTGAAGAGATGCAATGGTTCTAAGTGCAAATGTGGTTGAACTAAGTTGTCCTAGAAGTTCGATAATGTATTCTTTCAGTTTAAAATTCTCGAGAATATGGACACCTAAGAAATTTGATGTTTCGACCCTATTTATTATTTCCTAACCATGTGTTACACTTATCAGTGGTGAGGTACCAATAGATGTGCAGAACTAAATATGCTGTGTCTTCTTAAAATTGACGATAAGACCACTTGCAGAAAACCAGTCAGTGATACTTTTGGGAAAAAAATCTGTTTACCATTTCTTCCGTTCCTTTATGTGAGCTTGGATTGATTACAATAAAGAAGAACTAATGCTGCTTATTCTATATTAAACGGAAGATCGTTTACGCATGTGAGAAACAATAGTTGAAACGTCCCCTTACAAAAATTAATGAATTACTGTGCTGATAAACGTCTTACGTTATTTGCTTTTCAAACAGCTGAGCAAAACTGAACGTTCTCAGACATTACTCTCTTCACTTATTCTGATCAACACCAAACTGACACACAATATTTTTAGCGCAACGAAATCTGACTTTTAATAATCCCTACAAGAGAATGGCCCTGACTAAATTAACCTATACGTTTCACAAATCACTTACCTCACAAAAATCTTCGTTACTCGAACTACTGCAATACACCGAGCGCTACTACTGCCAGCTAAGATTCAAACTACTGAAGGCACTAACTACTGATAGGCATAGTTAGCAAATGAAAGATTTTGATAGAGAACAAACAATGTATTTACCTTAATAGTGTTCAAAAGTCATAATATATATAGCAGTTTATGATATCCATTCTTACAAATGTATTGTTTCTGATGGACACACGTCCAGATCATCCGCTCTCAAAAATCCGCCATCTCACTTCCCCACATCCACCACTGCTGGCGGCTCACCTCCAACTGCACAACGCTACGCGCTGTTAACAGTCAACAGCCCAACACTACAATAGCGAATATTACAACAATGCCACCCAGCCACAGACTGCACACAGAACAGCCAGTGATTTTCGTACAGAGCGCTACATGGCGTTACCAATATAAAAACCTAAACAGCCTACTTACATGGTGGATCTAACACTGAGCCTTGGGGAATCCCCCCGTCAGAATTCTGTCCCCGGACTATACTGCTTGAATTATTAAGTACAACTTTCTGCATTTTTTTGGTTCGATATGACAGAATACATTGTCTCGCTAGGCCATCAGTCCCTTCAAACTCCAATGTATCTAGAAGAATACTGTGATTCACACAGTCAAATCCCTTAGGGCGCAGAAAATACCAACTTTGTTATTTAATGCTTGTAAAATCTGGTGAGTGAAAATGTAAATGGCATTCTCAGTAGAGCAACCCTTCTAAAGCCCAAACGTGGTTTGCTGAGAATATTATTGTCGGTAAGGTTAGATACTCGTCTAGAATACATCACCTTCTCAAAAGTTTTGTAAAATAAAGTCAACAGCGAAAAGATCTTGGTGAATAGGATCACCATAAACTGGTGTGGAGAGTGCTAGCGTCGACAAGAGTTTCTTTCTAAGATCGAGAGTAAACAATTTATTTATTTATTTATTTATTCTCTGATCTGAGGGATAATAAATTTGTTGTGAGCAACTACGTTTGCTTGTATTTTAGGTTGTTGTTTCAAACCTATGTCCCATGCATATTGTGATAAGGCAAGTTGAGTCAATATATACATTCTGGCCGGCTCTGCAGAGATTTGTTGCACTTACACTTTGACATAGTGTATATACGAGGGCTGTCCAGAAAGTAAGTTACGATCGGTCGCGAAGTGGAAACGATTATGAAAATCCGATAAAGCTTTGCAAAGATGTGTTGGGCAGTGTCTCTAGTATGACTCTAGGTAGAATTATGTCGCTCTTTTAATTCCTGAGCTCTTAGTGAGCGCGTAAAGATGTTATAGAAAATAGTGTCTCCCTCCAAGTACGAGGGCCTGGTGAGAATTTTCCCCTGCAGCTATGCAACCAACATTACGTAACTGTCGTGCGGTTTCTTCTTCAAGATAATTCTCAGCCTCATTCTGCAGGGGCAATGAAGATGTTTCTTCATCGTTTCAATTGGAAATGTTTGGTTACCCACAATACAGCCCGTAATTGTCTCCCACTGAGTTTCATCTCTGCTCAAACGAACCGCTGGATATGAAAACAACATTTTGGCACATACAACGAGCTTTAGGCCAGCGTAGAGAATTGGCGGAAAGCACTGGCGGCTGCCTTCTATGATGAGGGTATTGGAAAGTTGGTACAACGCTACGACGAATGTCTGCGTCAGGACGGCGACTACGTAGAGAAGTAGCTGAAAGGTGTAGCTAACTGTTACAAATCAAATATTTCTGATTTTCACTTTGATTTTCATTTCGCGAACAATCGTAACTTACTTTCTGGACAGCCCTCGTATATGCCCTTTAGACGTGACTCTGGGCAGCTATCCGCCATGACTGGGCGAGCTGAAGTGTTTGGCCCTGTCGGGTCACGAGCGCAGCAGCGCAGCGGCTGGGAGCCGCCCGAGATGGGATCGGCCGCCCCCGGTGCGGCTGGCGGCTGCTGGCAGCCAAGTGCGGCGCCGCCACCCGAGCGTGAACGCCGCCCCCGCCTCCGCCTCGGCCATCACTCTGGCCGCACCTCTCTGGCTGTAGCACACCCAACTGGTATACAGACGAGGGCACGCCGTGGCTGCTCGTCTGCTACTACCTAACTTTACGGTGTTTCATTCTCCTTCCTTTTTATGATAGTTATTCTTCTTCCCACTCTTTCCTACTTCACTTCACTCTCTCTCTCTCTCACTCTCTTTTCATCCTTTTCTTCTACCTCTCTCTCTATCGCTTACCACTCAATCTCTCTCCTTACTATTCCTGTATCTACCACTTCTCCAATGCTATGCTCTCTCCTTCTCCTTTACTTCCCCCTTGCTATCTCTTCGCAAATTTTCTTCAATGTTCCTCTGTCTCTGTATCGCTGCTGACTTACCCTTCTGGTTAATTCCCCCTCCCCCAACCATACCTATTTCTCACACTCAATCTTGTTCTCATTTGCAATCCCACACATTTTAATGGCTTTTTCACACTTTCTCACTCTGAAACACATTCATTTCTCCCTGTCACATTTCCTCTACAACTCTAACACACTATCAGCCTCATCTATCTTCCTACTTCCTCCTGTCTCTCTATGGCACACCATGCACTACACAACACACACACACACACACACACACAGAGAGAGAGAGAGAGAGAGAGAGAGAGAGAGAGAGAGAGAGAGAGGGACAGAGAGAGAAACATGAAGTGTGGAAAGAGAAGACAGTGAGAGTGGGAGGAGGAAAAAGGGCTTAAGGGGAGCGAAGAATAATTAAAGAGCAACTCAAAAGGTTTTATCAAGAACCTTATAAAAGTTCAATGTGAGCACCATTTGACATGCGGCACACATCAAGTTTATAGCCAAGTTCTTCCCAAACATTGATAAGTGTGTCTTCAGTGGTTGTATCAACAGATGCTTGAAACCGGTTTCTTAATTCAGTGAGGTCTGCTGGTAGCGGAGGAACATAAACACGATCCCTGATGAAGCCCCAAAGGAAAAAATCGCATGGCGTTAGGTAAGGTGAACGTGGAGGCCATGCAAAGCAAGCCCTGTCATTAGGCCCCTTGCGGCATATCCAGCTCTTGGGTACAGTGTTCAACCAATTGCGCACTGGTGCCAAACACAACTGTTTGAGTTGCTCTTTCATTTGACGTATCATTTATAGCTGTAAGTTTAATGTAATAAGTATTATAAAGCGTTAAAACCCCGATATTCAACGCTGTTATACATAAATATATAACAGCGTATCCAGAAAGTATGATTCTCAGTCGCTGTTAACATGAGGACGAAAAAGTAGTTGGCTGGAAAGGATTACTGGAACAGACGCAGAAATCTTTAACCTATCAATCGAAAATACAAATTGCTGTAATGAATTGGTGCCGGCCGCGGTGGCCGTGCGGTCCTAGGCGCTGCAGTCCGGAACCGCAGGTTCGAATCCTGCCTCGGGCATGCATGTGTGTGATGTCCTTAGGTTAGTTAGGTTTAAGTAGTTCTAAGTTCTAGGGGACTGATGACCTAAGATGTTAAGTCCCATAGTGCTCAGAGCCAGCCAATGAATTGGTTATACTGTACCTAATTATGAACTGGATTTATCTCAGTTGATGAGAGATCCCGATACGCATCTTTTGCTTATTTCAGTGTGTAGTATGTTATATAAATAGATCTGGAAAAGGATTTTGTGACCAATGAAAGATAGTATCTCAGGTTACGTAATAGTTGCACAAACAATAATTCCATGCCTTATTAGCTGACGTAAATGCTCCTGATAGCTAAAGTTAAGGCTCGGTCCACTGACGCTGTCGGCCCATTCAGTGCCGACCGTCTGCCGACTGGCAGAAGGTCATTTGGATGCAGCGTGGAGGGACATGGGGTCAGCATACTATTCTCCCAGATCTTGCCGTAGATGCTTCTCGCTCAAGCAGTCCCCAGTTTGTATCATGAGACCGTGTGCACCCCCCCCCCCCCCCCCCAGTCCTCCCATCAAGAAAAAGTCGCTGAATGTACCAGCAATCGAACCCAAGACCTTTTTGTAGCAATCAGAAACTGATCACTGAGCTACAGTATCAGATTAAATTCACTTGATGATGGAGGTATGAACTTCCAGCTTCCGGAGCATCCGATGGATAGTAATATATTGCTTGATAAATTTTCAGGCGGTATTCACAAATGTCACATTCAAGTCCAACCTAAAATCTTTTGAACCAGCGTGTAACATCAGCATGCAAATTTTATTACTGTGAAGATGAAGACAGGACAAAAAAATTCTGTTGTGAAACAGTTCTACAGAATGGGTACCCAAACTCATTTTAGCGTAGTCCTTCAAGGAAACGTGTTGTGTGCTGAACTGTATTTGTATATGGAGTCTTGTAGAACAGTGCGCCACCATACACCCTGCTTCCCTGCAGTTTCGAGATTCGGAACACCTATAGGAATGGCTGGTATGTTCTGTAATAGTAAATCAAGTATTCTCCAAAATGCGCTGCTGTGTATTCTCTATTACGCCATTATTATTATTATAATGTGTGTATCTGTTCTTTCCAATATGTCTGAAAGAACGGGCACTAACCATTCATGTATCTGATTCGCCTCAATGGGCAATGGACCCACCACATTCAGTACAAATGGACAATTACGTCTGACTTCCTGTGGGAGGAGGGAGTATGGGTATATCGAGAGGCGTACCGAGAAAGTCCGCGCATTTTCGATCCTTTTGTTCGGGTGACGCAGCGGTTAACGCAACTGCCTTGTAAGTGGGAGATCCCAGATCAGCTCCCAGACGAGCACATATTTTCACTTGTTTCCGCCGATGATGCAGAAAGTCCTGATACCCTGATGCAGCTGATATCAGTAATCCCTTCCCATTTCTTTCCTTTCTCCCACCTCCTTCAGTTTGCACAATAGGGCATTACTGGCAAGGGGCAGCCATTAATTGAGCAGGGGTGTTCCGACAGCTGGGGAAAATGCTTGCTCCATCAATACACATTCTGATTGCTCATGACGCTGCGACCAAATACATTTGGATTTGTTCCGTTGTTATGTTCTGTACCCTAGGAAACGTTATCACTTGTTAATTATCACAGTTGCAAGAGAATGAATACAACCGCCATGTTCAGACGCAACAATGATGACCATGTGAACGATGGGGAAGTGCGAAGTGTACCCACACGAGACAGTGAAGGTGGAAAAGAGTTATTCAAGTTCCTGTTCGACTGTAATAACAATACAATAAGGCAGTCATAAACACTATTAGAGTAGGTAAGGTGTTTGAGTTGGCACAACTCAAGTTGGAATCTGCCGTCACTGTGGGAGACTTCAGTGGGCAATGCTTCTGTCCCGCGATGTGCAGCAAAGCGCTGGGCAGCCGGACAGTTCTCACAGCCACAGGCGATAGGAGGCAGAGGTGGTGACATAGAAAGAAACAGTCAGCACAGAAAGAAACAGTCAGCATTGAAAGTCTGTCACATTCATGAGCACACGTTGCTACATCGCCTCCAATCACCAGGCAGAAGTTACACATTCAGCGGAACATCCACTTAGAAAGAGGCACACAGATATATTCGTTATCTCTTGTTAGTGGAGCAGCAAGCTCTACCTAAGATGCAATAACATCTATCAGAGACTTGACAGTGCAACTAATAGCCTGCTAAAACTGTTAAGCAGACCCAGCTCAACGAAGACTGCTGACCACTAGCAAAGAAGCAGGCCACATTCGCTTCTAATAAACAGAGACTCAAGTCATTGTCTCCCACCCATCTCCACAAACACCACAGTTTTCCAGCTCTGAATTCAGTTGGTGAATGGGTCCAATAGCGTTTGTACTGAAGCAAACGATTCAATGATTATTATGGTGTACCAAAATCGAACACTTCTCTTGAACGTGCTGCTTGCTGACAGCATCCAAGTTACCATAACTGGCACTTGTGGGATTTAGTATTGGCCACCGCCTACCGCACCGCAGGTAGGGAGACTAAGGGTCTTCCAACACCTCATCTTGTGGTGCTTGTTGCACTAACGTCATCGCCAGTGCTGTGTGAGAAGGCCATCCAGGGATTCTGTTCATGATCATCACTGCAGGCATTTCCGAGTGCCAGAACCTATCTGTCTGGTGCAGTCAGCATCAGCTAACTATACGTATACACTGTTATTTCGTCGACATCTATCTACGTCTACATCTGTACTCTGCAAACCACCGTATCTACATCTATCTACTGAAAGTTAACCCTTTGGGGCTGTTTAAATCATTGAGAATGTAGGCACAAGTTTTAGAGTCCTAACAACATTTATCTTAAAAAGAACGTTTTGATTGAATACCATAAACAAGGTACTATGGCCCCAAAAATGTGGATAATACAATCTGAATTCATCTGACGCTGAGCAGACTTTGATTTTTGAAATCAACTGTAGTTTCACTAGACAGGTACATGAGAGAGCAAGTCGCGATTAGATCTGTACGCCCTGGCAATGCCAAGTAGCAGTATGTTACCGTTTGGCGATGTAAATTGCAGCTGGCGAGGCGCGTGCGGTGGATGCGAGACGTGAGGTGGCACCTGTGAATCGATCGCGGCCACTAAAGAAATGCAAAAATCTCACGGTCTAGTGATCAGGCAGACGGATCGCAATTTACTCTCTACCAGAGCCCTGAAATCATGGTAGATTTCAGTGTGTGACACACACGTTCGTTGGTCCTACCAAGGACCAATTTGGTTCACTTATATGACAGAGCACACAATGATACCAAACATCAGGACTGGTAACCCAAAAATGAATAAGTGTGCCCTGAGCAAACAGTAGTCCGAGACATTTTGTCACACTGTTGGCACAGTAAGAAATTCACCACAGGCTCCCCAGTCTAAACTATTCACAAGTGAAGTCAGTCTCAGGACAGGTCCCAAGTACTGACCACACTTGCCAGAGCTTTGACCTGAAGTCCCTTCTTATTAGACCAAAGTCCAGCACCTCAGAGCTTCGCACCTCTCCAGAAAAAAAAATCCGTTTTCCCACAAAGTGCATGAACGACACTGCCTTTACGCCGTCTTGAGCCAATCACAGGGCTCTAGAAGCGCTAAATCTCCCCTCCCACATGACAGCACAAACTCATGTCAAACCAGGGCGAGAGTTAAGAAACTTGCATCTCTGTAAAAAAAAAAATCGCCAATTATGGGCTTTTTTAGTATTCGCAGAGGGGGAAGATGATTTTCTCGAAATAGTGTCGCTTCCCACGCCAACAAGCGAACAGATACAATCTTACAGATCTTTATCTAAATCGCCTGTGCCTTGAAGCTTTTTGGTACTAGCTATGAGGTATAATAAATATACCACCGAGGTAGCTGATGGAAATGGTTCACAGGCCTATTTGCAGTATCGGCGAACACGAAAAAATGTGAATTTTTATTACACATGGCTCGGCACACAGTGCCCACTTTATGACTCCACTGTGTAGACTCTTTACTTAAATTTGTCCCCTCATCCGAGCCTTCTGCTCGCGCCACTGCAGCTAGATTGGCATTGTTCTGCTGAAGTCATGTCTTGAGGGACTGCCCTGTCTGCCCTGTATGGCTGTGGGCCTCTCTGGCAAGGTTTACTGAGGGATGGGCTCGCTGCCAATTACTTTCAACTCCAAACATGCCATTTCTATGAGCTTAGAACCATAAAAGTATCTAATGCTTTTAGTGCTCTTCCAGGCTCCATCAACGTCCGATCAGGCTGTTAACTTTGTAGAGTCACGCTCAAGGTATATCAGGCTGTAATAAAATCTGTAATAATTTTCCATATGCAAAAAATAGGTGAGAGAGAAACTTGTCCTCTCTCACTACATCAAGCCACTGCACAGTGTACGTCCCATTGAACTAGTTATTATGGTTTCTTCCTGTTCCATTCACATAAAGGTCGTAAGAAGAATAATTGTTTGAATGAATCTGTGTGTGCAGTTATTATTCCAATCTTAACTTCACAATTCCTGTGTGAGCGATGTGTAGGGGGCTGTAGTATATTTCCAGAGTAATAATTTAAAGCCAGTTTTTGAAACTTTGTTAACAGACTTTCTTAGGATAGTTTACGCCTATCTTCAAGAGTCTCCCAGTTCAGTTCCTTCTGTATCTCTGTGACACTTTCCCATGGATTAAACAAACCTGTGACCAATCGTGCTACCCTTCTCTGTATACGTTCAACAGCCCCTCTTAGTCCTATCCAGTTTGGATTCCACACACTTGAGCAATATCCTGGAACCGGTCGCACGAGTGATTTGTAAGCAATCTTCTTCGTAGATTGATTGCACTTACTCAGTATTCTAACAATAAACCGAAGTCTACCACCTGCTTTACCCACGACTGCATTGGTTTTGCCGTTGTAAGGACACCATAACGAGAAGGGTTCCAGTTTTTTTGGGAGATGGACATTCGTTGGGAATTGTCATGTCGACATCTCACGTTTTTAGATCGGTGAGCGTCTGCATTTCTGTAGTAGCTAGAAGCTGCTAGAGACACATACAACAGTCTTGCATAGCGTAGAGCCAGATTAATTAGAATTTCGTGGTGTTCAGCGAAGAATCTTGTTTCTGCTTGTGGCAGTCATATTGTTGCTAGCCTGTCCGTAGAATATGTGATGAAAGGTCATAGGAAGCGGCTCTTCTCGAGACCCATACCGCTCCTCCTCGCTTTGAGGGTCTGCTGGAGATGACAACACGATTTATTTGGTAACCGTTGAAGTGACGGTGCATGTTCGCCAGAATGCTGTAAGAATACTGAACCCTGTTGTCAGTACCTCCCACGACCAAGATGCCAAAGGACAAGAAATTCCTGGAAATGACTTTCGTAAACAGTCTGCTTCCATTTCACAACGAATGCAGGAGTGTATTCGTTCCTGTGAGTGCCGTACCACATACTGGTGATGATTGTGGACCTGAGTTCCGAATGGAATGAAAGTTTAATCATTTAATACCCCTTATAGGATGAGCAGAAACAAAGCACCTGATATACGTTTTGATAAATGATATTTATAAAACTTGTATTATCCTGAAGACTTTAAGAAAAGTCTCATGATAATGCTACCAAAGAAGAACAAAAGTAGCTACGTGTGAAGATTACGGGACTCTCGATGTTCTAGCTCACATTACGAATCTATTACGGTGCCATTCTGTTCGTGCTGTTGTGGACATGTCCGAAAGGATACGACGAAATTGAAACCATTTTAAATGAAGACCAGTTAGAGAAGGCATAGGCACAAGAGAAGCTCTCCTACGCCCTTGCAGTGTAACTGAAGAAAGTTTTAGGGTCAAAAGAAAAATTTACATAACTTCCTTAGACCTGAGGAATGCATTCGACATTGTCAACTGAAATGGGAATTCCAAAAAAATTAACTAGTCTATAGATACAGAAACATAATTAGTGAAGTATGTAAATAACTAAAAACGGTAGTAAAGATAGTTTATGCACAAGAAGAAGATAGAAGAAAAAGGCGTTAGTCAAGGATGCTGTTGTCCCAATCCGTATTCGACATTTACATACGAGGTGCAATATACAAGTGCAAAAAATACAGTATAGATATCATAATAAATGGAAAAGAATACAAATGCTTAAGTCTGCGGATAACACAGCAGTGTAGGATGAAGATTATAGAAATCTACATATAAGCTTAGAAGTTATGGATGCAGTATTAAGGGATGAATACAAAATAGAAATTAACTCAAAAAATACAGAAATACATGTGCCTACAACGAACTGGAAAAATAAACATTATAATTAGAAGAAATAAAAGGAACAAGATCAGACAAATATTTAGGAAATAAGGTAACTGAAGGCGGAAGAGTTAAAGAAGACTTCAGACAAAGAATTAGAGAAGCAAAACTACTGTTGCATATCAAACACAAAATCATTGAAGTGAGGAGAAAATTGGTTGAGAGCTGCATATCGTGTGTAGCTCTGTATGGATATGTAACATAGAGAATAGGCAAAGTTGTATGAATTATCTTGAAGCTTATGAGTAACGGTGCCGCGGACACCTGTCAAATATAAATCTTTTTATATATTCTAGTCAGAAGCAAATACAGTATGTGACTAGTTAACAACAAATGAAAGGAAGAACTATTAGAATACACTACTGTTGACGAAAATCTTGGTATTTCACCTGTGATCGAAGTCGCTAGCAGATCTACTTCTGTGCGCAATGAAAGGCATAGCTGGCAATTCAGTACTTGTTTCATGACATGTGTTTCTCGGCAATCACAGTTGATGACTTTCGTAGGGAAACGCCATTTCTGGAGAAGTTCCAACATGAGGATCGTTGAGTGACTTCCGCAGGATCCAATTCTTTCCATTCCCTAGTGGAGTGTATGCGTAGGGACAGGCCAAGAAGAGGATCACGTCGAGAAATCTACAGTTGTTTCCATGCTGTAGCTGCTGTGCTTTGGAAGACGAAGTGGTCTTGAGGAAAATTCTTCTGGACTTCAGCCTAAGGCTGATGGAACGTACCCATGGTTTTCTTGTTGAACTTGTTTTACTGTATTTATTCATTCCACGTTGGTAACTACATGACGAAAAATATCCGGTGGAGTTATATCTGCGAGCCGGTATTTTACAACCGATGTGGGACTCAAGCAACCATGCCATAAGCCTACAAGATTCGTTTAGCGTGTTGTCCAGTATATTTGTGTGGGTGGATTTGAACCAGGCTTGGGCACGCGTAGTCTGAAGCACTACAACATGCAGCTACTGGCGTCGTTCTCGTGGATTGTGGTCGAGAGCCCCACGTGCTACCAGTGATATCGTGAAGGATATTATATCTGGGTTTCACGTTTATACTCGTATTCTCACAGTGATGCTTTTACGTTACAGTACAATCCAGAGTGACTTCCAGATACTCTGGATGGGGCACATTTACTGTCGTATCCCTCGTTAAGTTAACGACGTGACTGATTATGCTAAAGGTGAAATGGACAGGTAAAACCACCAATCAAGAAGTATTGCGAAGAAATGGCGAAGAAAGGCTGGACAGATAAAAGTACCAACTAGAAGTACTGCGAAGAACTGGTGAGGTAAGGTTATAAGTAGGCTGTTTAGGTTTTTATGTTGGTAACTTCACCCAGCGCTCTGTATGAAAATCACTGGCTGTGCTGTGTGCAGTCTGTGGCTGGTTGGCATTGTTGGAATATTCGCCATTTGAGTGTTGGACAGTTGGATGTGAACAGCGCGTAGCGTTGAGCAGTTGGAGGTGAGCCGGCAGCAGTGGTGGATGTGGGGAGTGAGATGGCGGTGTTTTGAGAGCGGATGATCTGGATGTGTGTCCATCAGGGAGAGTAAATTTGTAAGACTGGATGTCATGGACTGATATATATATTATGACTTTTGAACACCATTAAGGTGAATACATTGTTTGTTCTCTATCAAAATCTTTCATTTGATAACTATGCCTATCAGTAGTTAGTGCCTTCAGTATTTAGAATCTTTTACTTAGCTTGCAGTATTGGCGCTCGCTGTATTGCAGTAGTTCGAGTAACGAAGATTTTTTGAGGTAAGTGATTCATGAAAGGTATAGGTTATTGTTAGTCAGGGCCATTCTTTTGTAGGTATTTTTGAAATTCAGATTGTGCTGCGCTAAAAATATTGTGTGTCAGTTTAGTGTTGATTAGAATAGGTAAAGAGCAAAATGTGTGAGTACGTTCAGTTCTGCTCAGCTGTTTGAAAATCAAATAATGTAAAAGGTTTACCAGCACAGTAATTCATAAATTTTTATAAGGGGACGTATCAAGGTAATTTAGAACAACTGCAGAACCAAGAAGACACAAGTAGATTGGTCGCATGATACGATACAAGCAGTCAATTTACAAGAATTATTAGAAGGGAAGACAGCCTGAGTAAGACGGCGGATAGCGTTTTTAAAACAAGTTACACATAGCGCAGGAGTCTCTGATTATGCAGTAATGACGAAATTAACTGAAGAGCTGCCAACCAATCGAAAGATTATTGATGAACAAGTAGTCTTCGAGCTTCTTTGGAACGTTGCACTCGTATGATGAACGTCTCCACAAATTTATATTGGTGCTTCATGATCTTAACAGTTCTCATTTTCATTAGTATATTTATGATGTTGCAAGAACAGGCGATGGAATGCTTGTATGCCACAACGAAGCATAGCCAAGGCGCAGCAGTTGAATAAGTGAACGCCCATGCCATCTGTTGGATAGTTGCGCAAACAAAAGCACAGGTGCTTCCGTCTGGTGGCAGTCAAATGAAACAGCGCTATGAATAAGACAGTATCTGAATAGTGCTGCGCTCAGACGAAATAAAGAAGCATTGAACTAGAATAATATTATTATGTATAGTAAAAATATTAATTTACGTTTGTTGTAAGCTCACTTTTAATTGTCATCAATTATTTACAGAAAATAGTTTACGTTATTATCCCAAATCCATCACTGTGTGTGCAGCAATACCAGTAAAAAGGCTATATTACGTGAGTATCGGCGTATTAATGCAACAAGAGGATATAATCGGAGTTAACGCCGAAAATTTCCAACAAACGCCAGATTATACAACTGACAGAAGACGCCAGGTACTGTGCCACGTTAATTGCAGTTCAACTCGATGTGGTGGCTTTTCAGTACATTATCAACGCAAAAACTCATTCAGTTTTATTAGAGCAAAATGATTCTAAAGTAATGTTTTTAACATATCTAGTAACCATCAGTTCTATAGTGTTAATTGATTATTCAATTAAAGAATTTATTGCCACCACAGTACTCATTGTATCTTCAGTACAATGCAAATTCAGTAACATTAAAATCATTACCGACAGTGTTGCAAGAACAGGCGATGGAACTTACAGCAAGTTCAAGTGTTTATCATATGTGTGTGTATATTGTGTTACGTACGCCTGCTAGGCGCGATTAACGTACTCCAGTTAGTGCATACTGTTGAGTCACTTCAAAGAGGTTATTTTTGTTAATGAAAATCAGAATTGGTTTAACATTCGATTTCTTACGCCATCGCCAATATTTATTCAGTAATTCCGTATAGTAGTCTGAACTAGATAGCAAAGCTATTCAGGCTTATTACACGCGATAGCCGCTTTCCAGACGTCCGATGCCGCATGGTCTAAAATATTACAGTACATTCGGATAGTGGCATCGCATGCTGCATGGTGACCACTGTCTTATTGTGCAGCTAAAACGATCGAAAGCTTCTCTCATTACGGATTTGTGTGCCTCTTTCTGTGGGCGGGGGGGTTCCGCCACCGGCACAACGCGGAACGACTGACGGCCTGATACGTAATCGCCTGCCGGCCATATAACGTCTGCTGGCTGGTCGGACTGAGCCCCCACACCACAGGCAGTTACTTACGCGGTCGCTGCGCGTGTCACTGGAGCCGGGGAGTCCGGCGGGGGCGGGCCGGGGGCCGGAATCAGGAATTCATTGGCTTATCTGTGCAGGCCCCGCGGGGAGGCCGACAAAGTAAAAGTTGGACGTGAGATGAGAGATGAGGTCATCCTTCACCGCTCCGGTCCGGCCGGGACGCGGCATCCTCAGGGAACGGGTGGGTCTCTGCCGGGGAGGTGGCCGTCCACTCGCTCCTTCCCAGCTGCCTTCTCGCGTGGCTTCGTTTCTCCATTATTTACTACCACTTCATGCTGACCCCAGTGTTCTGAAGGAAGAATCACATTTCGCACCTGACGCTGTTTCCGTGTTTCATACCACACTGTCTCCCAAGCAACACGCACCCAGCACGTAGGTAAGATCAGGTGATGTAGACAGAATTAGGTTAAGAAAAGTAGGAATTAGTTTTGTTATTTGGACAGTAAACTAACTGATTATGGCTGAAGTAGAGCGGATATAAAATGGAGACTGGCAATGGGAATAACCCATTTCTGAAGAAGAGAAACTTGTTAACATCGAATGTAGATGCGAGTATTGCCAAGCCTTTTCTGAAAGTACACTACTGGCCATTAAAATTGCTACACCACGAAGATGACGTGCTACGGACGCGAAATTTAACCGATAGGAAGACTATGCTGTGATATGCAAATGATTAGCTTTTCAGAGCATACACTCAAGGTTGGCGCCGGTGGCGATACCTACAACGTGCTGACATGAGGAAAGATTCCAACCGATTTCTCTTACACAAACAGCAGTTGAACGGCGTTGCCTGGTGAAACGTTGTTGTGATGCCTCGTGTAAGGAGGAGAAATGCGTACCATCACGTTTCCGACTTTGATAAAGGTCGGATTGTAGCCTATCGCGATTGCGGTTTATCGTATCGAGACACTGCTGCTCGCGTTGGTCGAGATCGAATGACTGTTAGCAGAATATGGAATCGGTGGATTCAGGACGGTAATACGGAACGCCGTGCTGGATCCCAACGGCCTCGTATTACTAGCAGTCGCGATGACAGGCATCTTATCCGCATGGCTGTAACGGATCGTGCAGCCACGTCTCGATTCCTGACTCAACAGATGGGGACGTTTGCAAGACAACAACCATCTGCACGAACAGTTCTACGACGTTTGCAGCAGCATGGACTAGCGCCTGAGATGGCGTACTCAACGACGAACCTGGGTGCACGAATGGCAAAACGTAATTTTTTCGGATGAATCCAGGTTCTGTTTACAGCATCATGATGGTCGCAGCCGTGTTTGGCGACATCGCGGTGAACGCACATTGGAAGCGTGTATTCGTCATCGCCATGCAGGAGTATCACCCGGCGTGATGGTATGGGGTGCTATTGGTTGCAGGTCTCGGTCACCTCTTGTTCGCATTGACGGCACTTTGAACAGTGGACGTTACATTTCAGATGTGTTACGACCTGTGGCTCTACCCTTCAAATGGTTCAAATGGCTCTGAGCACTATGGGACTTAACATCTGAGGTCATCAGTCCCCTAGAACTTAGAACTACTTAAACCTAACTAACCTAAGGACATCACACACAGCCATGCCCCAGGCAGGATTGGAACCTGCGACCGTATCGGTCGCGCGGTTCCAGACGGTAGCGCCTAGAACCGTTCGGCGACTCCGGCCGGCACCAGTTTATCATCTGCATTTCATCTTGGTGTAGCAATTTTAGTGGCCAATAGTGTACTTTCAACTGTGAAATAGGGAATAGGCTGTGAAATAACTGAAAGATAAATTAAAGTCGCTGGGATCTCTAGGAATATACGGAGTAGTATTCGCGATAGCTTGTTGTCAGATGATATGCAGCGTATGGGAAACGTCAGTACTAGGAAAAATAATCTTAGTATTCATAGGAAACGCAATACATTTGAAATGGCAAGAAACGAAGGTGTTATTTTGGAGTTCCTGCGCGAGTGCGTGTCTTTACAGGCGATGACCGGTCTGCTGGCCACGACCGCTCGCTGCGCGTGGGAGCAGACAGATGCAGGCGGCAAGTGAAGGCTGCTGCCGATGCGACTGTGGCGGCGTCTTTACGGCCAAGGCTGGGGTGGACCTCCAGTGTTAGTCAGAGAAACGAAATCTTCTCCCTTTAAAAGATTTTTATTTCGAGTTAAAATACGAAAAAGTACGGTGATGATGTGTTTTGCCGATCAGGCAGGTCAAGCACTGCAAGTTCATCATTCTCCAGTCTTTCCAGTTCCCCGCCATCTTTTGTGTAGGTGTTCATCTTGTTGTCGTCAGTTTAATGTTGTCTTATTCTGTCTTTTGTCCTCTTCCCAGGCAGCAGAAATTCTAGTGCTCAGTTCATTATGCAATCTCTCCTTATCCATTATCCTAGCTAATTTCTTTTACTCCTCTTAATCTCTTCCAGTATTTGTCTTTTCTCATTCATCCCGTGAATCACTTGCTTCATATGTCCAGTGCACATCTTTCAGTTTTCTGCAAATTTACATCTCCGTTCTACCGTAGTATCCACGTTTCGCCAATGCAGAGGGCAAAGCAAAAAATATTTCACTGAGCTTTTCATTTATATATTTAATAGTCCCTGTAAGTAGGCTGTTTAGGTTTTTTTATTGGTAACGCCACGTAGCGCTCTATATGAAAATCACTGACTGTGCTGTGTGCAGTCTGTGGCTGGTTTGCATTGTTGGAATTTGCTATTGTAGCGTTGGGCAGTTGGCTGTTAACAGCGCGTAGCGTTGCGCAGTTGGAGGTGAGCCGCCAGCAGTGGTGGATGTGGGGAAGTGAGATGGCGGATTTTTGAGAGCGGATGATCTGGACGTGTGTCCATCAGAAACAGTACATTTGTAAGAATGGATGTCATGAACTGCTATATATATTGTGAGTTTTGAACACTATTAAGGTAAATACATTGTTTGTTCTCTATCAAAATCTTTCATTTGCTAACAATGCCTATCAGTAGTTAGTGCCTTCAGTAGTTTGAATCTTTTATTTAGCTGGCAGTAGTGGCGCTCGCTGTATTGCAGTAGTTCGAGTAACGAAGATTTCTGTGAGGTAAGTGATTTGTGAAAGGTATAGTTTAATGTTAGTCAGGTCCATTCTTTTATAGGGATTATTGAAAGTCAGATTGCGTTGCGCTAAAAAATATTGTGCGTCAGTTTAGTGTTGATCAGAATAGGTAAAGAGCGAAATGTCTGAGTACGTTCAGTTTTGCTCAGCTGTTTGAAAATCAAGTAATGTAAGAGATTTATCAGCACAGTATTTCACTAATTTTTCTAAGGGGACGTTTCAACCCTACAAAATACATCGTCTTCTTTAAAATATTTCCTTTGTAATATCTACCCTTATTTTTATTCCATGATTACATACCATATCACTAATTATTTAAAATCCTAGATACCTGAAGTTATCAACTTGTTCCACTAACTCATCCCAAATTGTCGCTTTTATCTTCAATGTTTGCCTTTCAAAGGTCACTTCCCCCTTCTATTTCACATTTATCTTAATTCAATGCATATTACTGCTGGTGTATTTTTATATTTTTTTTATTTTTTATTTTTTTTTTTTACTGTATCGTTAACTCCTTGCTCATTTTCAGTTAGTAATACTATATCACTAGCAAATCTTACACATTTGGATATCCATATTCATCTTGTCATGCCTCTCTTTTGTTAAAAGTTGTTTTTGTCTAAATCGTCTAAAAAGATATTAAACAGAGCAAGTGAAAGACGTCTTCCATAACTAGCCTACATTAGCATTTTGTCGGCATCACAGTATTGTCCTGTGTTAGCTGATTTTTCCTGTTGAAGTTTTCACTTTATATCTAGTCAATCTAGTCAAGACAGGTCACTTGTCTTGCGCCATCGTTGATATTTTCAAATATTTGAGTGAATGTACTGAAACTAACTTTAACGCAAAATATGTTTTTGGAGTGGGACTTCAAATATGGGCGACAGACAGTACAGGAAAATGCGTTGTTACAGAAGATTAAAATTCCGTCCGAACAGGTCTTGAAGTCCCAATGGTGCCAGAAAATTGCTGCAGATTATATTGGTTGGTTGAGTACCTGATGAAGAGATACTTCACCAAATTAGGAAAAAGTAGTGTTATCACATGATAAAATGAAGGCAAGATAGGACGTAGCCCGAGGAATCGAGGAGTATTTTGTGGATGTGCTGCCACACATATTCTAGATATTTGAAAAGTAGTACCGATTATCACTTCAATACGCTGATAAAATTCTTTATTTAACAACCAGAATGGAGGAACAGTTAATTCGGTGATGGAAGAAAGTGTATGTAGAGATAAAGATACTTGTACAGGAGAGTATCACACTAGCCTTTAGACTGAAGACGATGTAAGCATACAATCATATCGCTGTGTGCTGCTCATTCAGCTCATTTCGATATTAAGCACTTCCTGCAAGTGTGAATATAATTGATGAAGGTATGTGTTGCGGTTAAAGGAAAGTGAGTGTTGGGACTTGCTCGTTACTGGAAGAGTTAATGGTTTGTGCGTCACGAAGAGCTAATTCTCTTCCAAACGATTATAATCCAAGGACATTGTGTCGAGATGACGATTACATGTGGTGCTTCTAGGAAATATGGTTTGAGTAACTGTGTAAATATTTTTGAATTTCGAGTATGTGACCTGTCTCGTTGAGGCTGACAACGACCCTTGCCGGATTGGTTTTGGAGAGACGTGAGCATGTGTGGACGCTTTCATAAGAAGCATCAATGCAAGAGTGCGTGTGCGCTGTTGTGGTTGTTGTTGTTGTTGTCGTTGTTTGGTCTTCATCCGAAGGCTGATTTGATGCGGCTGTCCACGTTAGTCTACTGTGCAGGTCTCTTCATCTCCACATAACTACTGAAAGCCACATCCACTTGAACCTGTTTGCCGTAGTCAAGACTCTGTCTTCCTCTGCAAACTCTTCCTTCCGTTAGCAAACTGACCATTTCTGGATGCCTCAGGATGTGTCCTATCAGCCGATCCCTTCTTTTAGTCGCTTTGTACGGTAAATCTCTTTTCTTGCAATTCGATTTATGACGGCTATTTTTTTGTCAAGCTCCGATTGGTCAGCAAATGTAAGACGCAGTGAAAATCAAAAACTTTTCATTTGCAACATTTAGCTACATTTTATATCTTCTGGAATTCTTTCTTTAATTGGTGTGTATAGCCCCGGTGTTGAACCTGTTGTTCAATATTTCATTTCGCCATAGACAATAGTTACCAGTTTTCTTGCAACAAGTCCGTCAGTAAAACTGTAAAGTAACAAGCTTGGAACAACGTGAAAATGAAATGAAGATTGTAACGTAATAACGAAGCTCACACAGTGAAGGACAGGATGTTTAATAAAGTATGACCTGATTTCAAAACTCCATATTTACTAATAAGAACATACTAAAAGCATGAGATGGATTGTAAAATACTCACAAAATCTTAAAGTTTTAACTGTGATATTACAGCAGGAGCACGAACAACATCTAGAAGATATCTAAATTCGTCTTAAACTTTACACAATCTATCTAATTTTACAGACGTTATGGCGGCTGTTTTTGTGTTCTTCACTGATTCCATGTCACGAGGGAAGTTGAAAACACTTTGCTTTAAATATCCACACAAGAAAAATTCCCCTTGGGTCATGTGTGGCGAGTTTGGAGGCCAAGAATACAGGACAGTCTTTCGGGCTCCCGTGCATTTATCCAGCGTTGAGCTACCTGGAAATGCTTCTTCCATAACTTCAAGAGGTCTCCAGTAACTTCCATTTTCCAACGGGATGGAGAACCACCGCACCGGCACAGTAATGTACGTCAGTTTCGCAATGACACTCTACCTCAACGCTGGATAGGGCGCATGGGACCCCGACACACTGCGTGCTTTCTTGGTCTCCAAGATTGCCAGGCATGACACTATGCGGTTTTTTCTTATGGAGATACGTGAAGGAAATTGTATTCAGCAGCAAATCGTGGCACAGAAGAAGTGAAGAACAGAATAACAGCCGCCATAACTTTTGTGAAAGCAGATACACTGTGTAAAGCTTATGACTAATTTAGCTATTGTCTAGATCTTGTTGGTGCTGCTGGCAGTAGACACATAGAGCATTTGTAATAGCATAGCTTAAAATCCATGGAGAAGAAATAAAAACTTTGAGGTTCGCCGATGACATTGTAATTCTGTCAGAGACAGCAAAGGACTTGGAAGAGTAGTTGAACGGAATGGATAGTGTCTGGAAGGGAGGATATAAGATGAACATCAACAAAAGCAAAACGAGGATAATGGAATGTAGTCGAATTAAGTCGGGTGATGTTGAGGGAATTAGATTAGGAAATGAGGCACTTAAAGTAGTAAAGGAGTTTTCTGTTTGGGGAGCAAAATAACTGATGATGGTCGAAGTAGAGAGAATATAAAATGTATAGTGGCAATGGAAAGGAAAGTGTTTTTGAAGAAGAGAGAGAAATTTGTTAACATCGAGTATAGATTTAAGTGTCAGGAAGTCGTTTCTGAAAGTATTTGTATGGAGTGTAGCCATGTATGGAAGTGAAACATGGACGATAAATAGTTTAGACAAGAAGAGAATAGAAGCTTTCGAAATGTGGTGCTACAGAAGAGTGCTGAAGATTAGATGTGTAGATCACATAAATAATGAGGAGGTGTTGAATAGGATTGCGGAGAAGAGAAGTTTGTGGCACAACTTGACTAGAAGAAGGGATCGGTTGGTAGGACATATTCGTTCTGAGGCATCAAGGGATCACCAATTTAGTATTGGAGGGCAGCGTGGAGGGTAAAAATCGTAGAGGGAGACCAAGAGATGAATATACCAAGCAGATTCAGAAGGATGTAGGTTGCAGCAGGTACTGGGAGATGAAGAAGCATGCGCAGGATAGAGTAGCATGGAGAGCTGCATGAAACCAGTCTCAGGACTGAAGACCACAACAACAACTACAACAACAGCTTGAACTTTAAGATTTTTCGAGTATTTTTCAATGAATCCTATGTTCATAGTATGTTCTTATCAATAGATGTGGAGTTTAGAAATCAGGTCGTCTTTTTGAAATACCCTGTACAACCAACTAAAAAGGAAATCCACATAACACCATGTGTCTCTCCTCGGGTAACAGAGTTTGTGTTTGCTTCCTGCTACCAGCACGCACAGATTCGATACGCGCTGTTCGTGACGGCAGCTGACACTCCAGTAATTTGCATACCTCCTGATTATCAAAAATAATTCAAACTGGTGACCTCGCAAAAGGGAAATGGACTGACATTCAGAGCCGCGTACACGTCCGCAGCTCTCGGAATTCACAACGCCAGCAAATTAATTATGCGATAGCTCTTCAAGCTCTGGCACCCATCGTTCAGCAAACTGTCGGGCCGCAGGTGGAAATTAATGTCAGGAGAGATAATGTGAGCGGCGTTACCACCCTTTTTTTGGGGGGGTGGGGGTGGAATGCGTCCCGTGTTTGCGACTGGCATCCCCGCCTGTCGACGGTATAACACCAGCGGCCGGCGGCGGTGGGTGCTGTATCTGTCAGCCGCGCGCGCCCTCTGCCCAGACAGCTAATTACGGGATGCGAACTTTTGTTCCGCTGATGAAAACGGCATGTTTAGCGCTGAACGTGACGGAACAATAACGCCGGCGACTTTCTCGTTCTGTAAATGCGGCTACCGATAAACAGCCGGCCCGGTAACGGGCAGCGTGTTCAGGTGCGAAATGCAATACCGCCACCGCGCCTGACGCGAATAATTTCTTTTTCTTTTCTGCGAGCGTAATCGGGTGAAGGAGAGAAATACTGGGTACTGCAGACTTTTAATGATCTGCCCCGATATCCTTTAGCAGCCTTTGACCCTCACCCGGCGGCGAAAATGCCACTGGGAGCGCTTTCGATCATGAGACTTATTTGTCACGAGTGTATCGTCCAGACGGGGGTGATAGTCTGTAGCAGCGAAAGAGAGAATTAATAACAATGACATTATAGCTAGTCGATAAGGACTGGTTGAGCGCTTTCTATTTCGTGCTTATGAACCAGAAGGCGCATTCAATTACCCTGACAGAAACAAATCGCAGCAACAAAAAATAATCAATGTAGAGTACTGAAATTTAGGAACTGCGTTTTGCAAGATCCTCTCGCTTCTAAACCGATACTGTTATTACTGAGCTTAGCCGCGAGTCCGTAGAGGGTGGTATATGTGACGTACAGTATACCTGGTGTGCATTTCCACCTTCCTTGATCCGCCTTGGTGGGTCGTGTCGTCGGATTTCCTCCTGCCTATGCGCGGTGCAGCTCTCGTAAATGTCGTCCCGTGCAGATTCTTCATTGGCGCATTGGATGTCTCTGTCGGTGGAAGCTAATTATCTGAAATTGCTGTCGATCAACTTTGGGGTATCTATTTACTCGAAATTAACATTCAGAATGCCGTAATATCACTTTTATTCCTATTAAATCAGTAATGAAACACTCATGTCACAAACTACTCCTAACCGAGAGCATGGCTACCATCGAACAAGACAGAAAGAGCTCGTAACGCAGACTGCCGACTTTGGCGCGCAGTCCGTATCTCTAACTAGTTTCGTCACAGTTCGTGGATTTCTGATCAAGTTCGTACTTACTAAGATATGCATTTGTTAATGAACGGGTGTGAATTTTAACGAGGCAAAATTATGATAAATAGTTTTAAACATCCAGAGGCTCCTCCTAGTATTCATGTTGTCATAAATGACTTTAATTATTAGATATAAATAAACAAAATCGGTGACTTTGGCGCCAAGATGACGGTACTTTCCCGCCATGTATATTTCCCAGGCTGACGCTTGTTGCTACGGTCCAGCGCCGAACCCCACATCCACTACGCGCGACATATGGTCGCTTCGTCACCTAGCCAGCCAGCGTGGGAAATGCTCTCCAAGTCACGGCCGGCTACGGACTACAGTACTTCCTAACTATCGTGAATTCATCAATAAGAGACAATAATTTATTGAAACTTGTAAAAATGTCTTCCTCACGTAAGAGGCACCTTACAGTTTGTCTAGATAATATACTCGTACATTGCAAGATCAAAGGTTAATGTAAGGACGAGATAAGCCATTGCAAATTAAATTGCTGGTATATTAGTACACGGTATAACAACCAGAATGTTGAACGCAAACATAAAAACCTGCATGTCTTGTGTTGTACAGGTGTCGGAAGTCAGTTTGTGGGATGGAGTATGTTGTCTGTTACGCCTGGTCGGTCAGTGCAGGAACGGTTAATGCTGTTTGTGGATGACGCTATAGTTGTCGCCCGATCATGTCCCATATGTGCTCGAGACAGATCTGGTGATCGATCAGGTCAAGGCAACAAGTCTACACTTTGTACAGCTTGCTGATTACAACAGCGCTTTGTGGGAGAGCGTTATTCAGTTGAAAAATACCCCCAGGGATGCTGTTCATGAATGGCAGCAAAAGAGCTGGAATCACCGGACTGACGTACAAATTTGCAGTCCGGTTTCGTGGAATAACCACGACAGTGCTGCTCCTGTCAAGTCGTAGCTCAGACCATAACTCCAAGTGTGTGTCCAGTGGGTCTGGCACGCCGATAGGTCTACATCTACATCTACATCTACATTTATACTCCGCAAGCCACCCAACGGTATGTGGCGGAGGGCACTTTACGTGCCACTGTCATTACCTCCCTTTCCTGTTCCAGTCGCGTATGGTTCGCGGGAAGAACGACTGTCTGAAAGCCTCCGTGCGCGCTCTAATCTCTCTAATTTTACATTCGTGATCTCCTCGGGAGGTATAAGTAGGGGGAAGCAATATATTCGATACCTCATCCAGAAAAGCACCCTCTCGAAACCTGGCGAGCAAGCTACACCGCGATGCAGAGCGCCTCTCTTGCAGAGTCTGCCACTTGAGTTTATTAAACATCTCCGTAACGCTATCACGGCTACCAAATAACCCTGTGACGAAACGCGCCGCTCTTCTTTGGATCTTCTCTATCTCCTCCGTCAACCCGATCTGGTACGGATCCCACACTGATGAGCAATACTCAAGTATAGGTCGAACGAGTGTTTTGTAAGCCACCTCCTTTGTTGATGGACTACATTTTCTAAGGACTCTCCCAATGAATCTCAACCTGGTACCCGCCTTACCAACAATTACTTTTATATGATCATTCCACTTCAAATCGTTCCGCACGCATACTCCCAGATATTTTACACAAGTAACTGCTACCAGTGTTTGTTCCACTATCATATAATCATACAATAAAGGATCCTTCTTTCTATGCATTCGCAATACATTACATTTGTCTATGTTAAGGGACAGTTGCCACTCCCTGCACCAAGTGCCTATCCGCTGCAGATCTTCCTGCATTTCGCTACAATTTTCTAATGCTGCAACTTCTCTGTATACTACAGCATCATCCGCGAAAAGCCGCATGGAACTTCCGACACTATCTACTAGGTCATTTATATATATTGTGAAAAGCAATGGTCCCATAACACTCCCCTGTGGCACGCCGGAGGTTACTTTAACGTCTGTAGACGTCTCTCCATTGATAACAACATGCTGTGTTCTGTTTGCTAAAAACTCTTCAATCCAGCCACACAGCTGGTCTGGTATTCCGTAGGCTCTTACTTTGTTTATCAGGCGACAGTACGGAACTGTATCGAACGCCTTCCGGAAGTCAAGAAAAATAGCATCTACCTGGGAGCCTGTATCTAATATTTTCTGGGTCTCATGAACAAATAAAGCTAGTTGGGTCTCACATGATCGTTGTTTCCGGAATCCATGTTGATTCCTACATAGTAGATTCTGGGTTTCCAAAAACGACATGATACTCGAGCAAAAAACATGTTCTAAAATTCTGCAACAGATCGACGTCAGAGATATAGGTCTATAGTTTCGCGCATCTGCTCGACGACCCTTCTTGAAGACTGGGACTACGTGTGCTCTTTTCCAATCACTTGGAACCCTCCGTTCCTCTAGAGACTTGCGGTACACGGCTGTTAGAAGGGGGGCAAGGTCGGTTACAGGTCCTCAACTGGCGGTCACTGACACCTACGCAGAACGAACTTTTATCCGAAAACGACACACTTCCACCGTGCCCTCCCAGTGAGCTGCCGGTGACGGTACTGAAGTCGCAAATGGCGGTAGTTTGGGGTCAGTGGAACGCATGCTATGGGGTGTCTGGATCGCAGCTGTCTCTGAAGTAACCGATTTGTAACAGTTCGCTGTGTCACTATGACACCTGCTACTGCTCACACTGCTTCTGTAGATGCAGTACAACGCGCCAGAGCCATACGTCTAACACAGTGTTCTTCTCTCTGGGTAGTGCCACGTGGCCTTCCGGAGCCCGTCCTCTTACGTAGCGTCCGCTGCCAGCACTCACGCACAGTGCCTACATTCTCGCCAAGTCTTCCTGCAGTATCGCAGAAGGAACATCCAGCTTCTCGTGTCCCTATTATATGATCTCGTTCAAAATCAGTGAGGTGTTGATAATGGCGTCTTTCATAGACGTGACTGAAAGTCTTGGTAGAGGCATGAGGCTACTATAATCACGAGAGTAAAAATGGCTTAAAATGGCTTTTTGGTCCAGAAACATCCTGTGACTGTTATTTCACCACCAACCAGACATTTTAAAGCAATTCTTATTCTAATGGCGTCTTTGCCGCCTTAAGGCACTCTTGACTAACATCATCTAACAACGTCCAATCTCAAGGGTAACTGACCCTCACGACCGTTACACGGTGTCGCTAGCAGCACAACTCTTATCCGACTGGCGCGATATTGGAATTCACATCATCTTTCAGATACAGAAACACGCCCCCCCCCCCCTCAATTTTCGTTTATTTCACACAACTCCTTCTTGGTGTTAGGTTTTTTTTCCGTCAGTGTATTTGGTGCCTGGGCGTCTAGAGAGTTTAAGGAACCGTTTGCACTCGAGCACAGACGATATTTAATTCACTGAACTTAGATTATATGTATCGATTTTTTAAGACAAGAGAAAGCAAAACAAAGGAATTAACACCGCTCTCTTGCCGCAGCCAGTAGGCATCAGCACACTCTTATGTCATTCGTTGTCCTAGAAGTACGTAATATTTTGTGTGGCTCCACAGTTAGCCATATTGATACTTATTTGCAGAAAAGAGGCGCAGAATTAATAAATTGCTCTCATTTGGGAATTATCTGCAATTATTTACCTAGAATTTTACGTAAGTGTCATTCATATCATAATGTATATGTTGAAATGAAAACACGTTTTATTTAATCGTATGCTTTTCTCTGTTTTAGTAGTTTTAGTCACCCCATTGTCATGATTGAAGCTGAGGTCAGATGTCAGACTTTGTCTATAAAAAAAAATGTAATGAGCCCTGGCCTCGTTCCATACATCTTCGGACGTGCGATGCTCGATAAATTCACGGCGTGAATTACATTTACTTTATTGTGTGACCTCAATGAACAATGCTACGTAAGATTTTATGAAGCATTAAGAAATTGAATTCCAATCTTAAAGTCGAAACAAACTTTAATCTCTCAATTACTTATCCAAACAACAATTAATATTATTATTATTGCAAATTATTATTATTATATTATTATTTTATTTTATTTTTTATTTGTTAAAGGAGGGAGAGTGAGAGCTGTGACAGCAAACCTTCGAGAATTTCCACAGAACTTCAAACTGAAACGTAAACACCACTCACAGTGCAGGCTTCAGGATTGTTCCGACTCGCTTGCTGATTGCAAAGCAGTACGAGCGATCCGTGACAGAGGGACACGTGGTCAGCGAGGCGCCTGTCCCTCTAGCCTGCCTTCTGCCAGCAGACTAATCCGTACGATGCTTCTTGCTCTTTCTTCAAGCAGCTCCTCAAGTTTTCTCATGGATCCGAGCGGACCGCGTTCCAGACTTCCCCATCCAGAAATATCTGAGGGCGCACCCAGAATCTAACCGGGGTGGTTCTGTGTCGAAGACATCGACGCTAAGCATTCTCACCACCTCTGAGGAGGAAGAGAATAGTGTTAAATGTCCCATCGACAAGGAAGTTATTAGAGACGGAGTAAAAGCTTGAAATAGGGAAAAACAGAGAAGGAACCATCCCGGATTTTGCCTTGAGCGATTTAGGGAAATCAAAGAAAACCTAAATCTGGACGACCGCACGCGGGTTTGAATCGTCGTCCTCCCGAATACGAGTCCACCGCGCCTCACCGCCAGCCATCCCACTTCCTACGTCCACTGAGAAAGCAGCATCGTACTCTGTCTGCTCTCCTTCTGCTTATATACATCCTAAAACCGTAGGCTGCCAGTTTAGTATACAAGATGCATTTGTCGAGTATTGCTGTGTGGTGTGGGATCAGCATCAGATAAGACTGGCGGAGGACATCGAGAAAGTTCAAAGCTGGGCAGAATCTTCTCTTGAAGTTTCAGTCCCGCCCAGCTACACAGGGAGAAACGAGCATTAAAATGAAACAAGAGAAATCAGAGCTCGCAGGGAAAGATTTAAGTGTTCGTTTTTCCCTCGCGCTGGTCGAGGGAGAAATGTTAAAGAAATAGCTTGAAGGTGGTTCGCAGAACCCGCTGCCAGGCACTTAACTGTGAAATGCAGAGGAATTGTGTAGATGTATATACAAGCTTGTAAAAACTTTGACTGCCGAAATCCTGTGGGAAAGACGCTGTGAATGTTGCAAAACTAGAAAATGCTGTCATTGTTCGAAAGAAACTATGTTAGCGACTTGTGTACAGAACTGCTAAATTTTTCGAGGAAACCAGCGCATAAGACTTGTGCTTGATTTCTTGCGAGGATTTGATGTTACCCTTATAAAGGAGGTGTTTAACAGCCAGCAATTCGAATTACATTTTGCCCAGATCTTTCGATACGACGAAGTGTCCAGAGGAAATTGTGCCATTTAAGAACATGAGTGCTACACTTGCTGAGTGTATCTCGACTGTTCATCCAGAAATAATTAATGTTTACACTAAAGTGTGAAGATTTATCTGCCTGCGTCGGCTGTCATCAAAACCGTAAACAAAGAGAGCAGGGCAGCTCACCACTGGAAAACTAAGAAATTGCATTTGTCATTACTTTGGAGAGGAAAATGATCAATATTTGAGTAATCTGAGTTGTACAGGAACTTAGATTAGCGAAATGGATGAAGCTTTTCTGTCAGTTTATGTTTGAGAACGTTCAATTCCAAGTACCAAGCCAGATTCCAAGACTGATAGCGTCAAAGTCTGAATTATTTCCTACACAACATTTAGCCTTTGCTGACCGGAAGGCACGATAAGTGAATTCACTTCGCCCTAGTGGCTTGATGGCCGGAGTAGATGGCTGCCATGTGGAGAACCCGGGTTCGATTGCCGGTACCGCCAGGGATTTTTCCTTGGTGGGAGGACTGGTACAGGCTTCTCTCAGCCTTGTGACGCTAACTGGAGAGCTGCCTGACAGAGTAGAAGAGGTTCCAACGTCTGGAAAGTCTGCAAAACGGCCGGGACAGCCGCGTGCTGATCACATGGCCCACCCATTACAACATCTGGGTGATGCAGCAAGGAAGAGATGACACGGCGACCGGTAGACATCCTTGGTTCTTCACTACCTGGACGAGGAGTCGTGTAAGTTTCCCGCAAATCGCATTTTATGTAGCTTAAATTCAACAACTTTAATTAACATTCACCTACAGCTTCGATAAAAATATCAAAGCCCAATGGTGTGACGAGAAGTGTGTGCAGCGATTAGTTTATCTAAATCAAATGAAGAGTGGAAGTGGAAAACGTTGTAAGTGCCAAATTTCATAATTGTCACGAGACACAAAATGATGCATGCTTTATGTGTATTCAAAAACTGAGATAGCATTCTGATACCACAGAATTGTGATGCCTGCCTCATAACTGTAAAAAATAATGATACAAATTTGGAAATAAATAATTCATTAAGAACGTTTAAGTGCAATACCAGAGAACTGACTGGTCCTAAGCACCAGAAAGAAAGTTTTTGTTCCAAATATCACTAATATAGAGCCTCTACATTTTCTTTATTATAATACAAGTACAGATATGTAGTAGTAATATTTTATGTAGTAAACTGTAGACAACAAAAACCATTTCTTATCTCTTTTTACGTTTTTTTCAAGAGAATAACAAAATTTAATTCATGAAGAACATCCTTCAGTATAAATTACCGTTTCGTACATAACTCCCTTCTTTCGATAACATGTCGCGAAGTGTTACTGCAAAACTCCGTGAGCTGTTGAGGAAGAAATGGCAGCATCGTAAACAGGTCTTTTTGTTTTCCAATTGATAAGCATAGCTGGTCTTTCAGATGAAGTATGACGCTGTAGGTATCTCACATGGTTTGCCCTCTTTTGAATCCATTGGCATTTTTCCGTAATTCTGTTTCAGAGTAAGAATTTTTCATAGCTATTTCAGATGTATGAGAGACACTTCGAGCGTACTGTATTTGCAGATCTTTCACGCCAACATTCTGACAAAATTGTTTCAGCAAAGGCAAAGAAGCCGTTGTATGCATTGCAACTGTGTGGAATGAGTTAATAGCTTTAGCTGTCGGAACTACTGAGGGAAGCACTGCTTGGTTTAAAGGCGATGCGTCTTCTAGTAATGAATGTCCGAAACATTTTCTTCATGATCTCACACTTGGAACAAGTGTAGCAACATGAAAACGAGTACTGTGAACACAGTGGTACTGAAAACGCGTTTTGGAAAAAAAAAATGCCACTTTCTGTAATTACAGCACTTGTATATTTACGTAGTGAAAACACAATGCCCATCAATCAATCGAAGATTTTTACCCTTTTAATGCTTACAAGATGAAAAAAGCACCTTATCTCGATCTTATCAAAGCTTTTCTCAGAGCAAGCTTAGAAAAATACTTGCTGATTTCGAACGTTTAGTTTGACAGTGAACTGTGAAAACAGACTACATTTTGCAAATTCTGAGCTCTGTACCTACTTAGATGTGTCTGTTGCTTGAGTTTCTTTAAGACTACTGTGTCGGTTTAACAGCTGGCAAAGTTATTGATAAAGGAGCGGTAACAGTCTAGCAGTAGAGAATAGCAGTTTACCTTTCATTACTTCAGTAGAAAATAAAGTATTCTACAAATACATTGCGTAATGCCATAGCTCTCTTCCCGAGGCTGGGAAACCGTAGCGTCAGGCAGTAGAAGTGTGGAACGTGTGCTGTCCAGCCTTATCTATACGGAAAAAAATCTGAGAATGTGATACGGATGTATTCTTCATTCTGGTCTACATGGTGGAACCACTAGGGACCGTTGGAAAGCATCAGACGAAATTTGGATGTGATTTTAAACAGCAGAGGTTATTTGTGCTTTTTCAGTACTCCTGTTTCGCGCCCTCCTGTGGCGTGCAACACTGACATAGGTGTGAATAAAACGACACAGGGTCCCTTAAGGCTCCCACTTCCCTCCACTTCGGCAAGATCATTGGTGCCACTCACATATCCTGGGGGAACAGCTTAATAATGTAACTATACGCTGAGAGCTGCCTCGTGGCAGGTCTAGCGCCTGGGAGCAGGCAACCCCTTCGACACCCCTTAGGCAGGATGCCTCGTGGCTGCTCCAGCACCTCGGGGCAGGCAACCCCGCCTAAAGGGTGTCGAAGGGTTTGGCTGCTCCCAGGCGCTAGAGCAGCCACGAGCACCTCTCAGCTGTATGGGGGTCTTAAGTCTGACAGATATATTTTTAACTTGCTCAACCGCGGTATGTGAATGGAACCGACGTTTTGCGGAATTGGGGTAGGGGGATGGTCGTAAAGGACCCTTTGCCAGTTTATTCACATAAATGCCAGTGTTGCACCACTCCATAATCACGCCACAAGAATACGTGAAACACAAGGCCTGGAAAAGCAAAAACACACTTTGCTGCACGTTCAAATTTCGTCCAATGCTTTTGAAGGGCCCCTAGTGTTTTCATCTTGTATACCAGAGCAAGAATATTACAAACTGGTCAGATCTCGTTCAGTGTGGTTGGAGCCTCACGATGTCTTCAGAGTAGGACTGAGTCGCCCAATGTCGAACGTCGTCGAAAAACATCGTCCTTTTGCTCACCATGCAATGCAAACTATCGATATTGACCGCAAAATGTGTGGAAATCAAAGCTCCAAGTGAGGGAGTTGTTCCATTGTCGCTCTTTATGCCAACTCCTCTGGCGTTTTTGTGCTGTTTCCAATATCGAGGTGTCTGAAATGTTTTTCTCGGCCACTCACAAGGAAACCGCAACAGAAGAGGCGGCAAGAGAAGGGTTTTCTTAGGTTGTGACGACCTTCCTATAGTGTGACACGTCCTCGATGGCGCTGGGCAGAATTTTGGTGAACTTTTGCGTCATTGTGACATCATAAACCCACCATACACGACAGGTGAACTTTCGAGTTCTGAGCTGTGGCCTTCTTTTTGCATACGTCGACTCTTCGGTGCCCGACGCTTCACCGAGCCCGAAGGTGACTACACAGAGGCCACAATTCAGCGCAATTACTGAGGAACGTTGTGGGCACCTTTGAGACAAATTTCAAACGTATGCATAGCTATGGGAGATTGTTACGGGCTTACGAAAAAGTGATCCATTAATTGTGTGGCGCAGTGTATAGTTATTAATAAACGGCTTAACTATTTCCTGATTCATCGTTGCTGGTGCACAGTCCAAATTGCAGGTTGATTATCTAATCGCATCTGGGAGCAACAATGATATAATTATTGACCACATTAAAAAAATTGTGTGATGCCATAATCTACTCATTATGAGGTATAATCGTATGTCAAAAGTTTAATACAGTGAAACAAATGCGGTTAGAAACCGTGTGCACGTCTTGGGGCAGTGCAAGTCAGGAGGCGCAAATACCCAGAATACATGCAACCAGTATTTGAGAATAAGAGCACTTGATGAATTGCAACAAATTTTTCACATAATTTAGAAACTTTAAGAAAATTTTTCTTGCTGAAACCCACCACAAAGTGACGAAAGGAAAATAACACAGTAAATCGCTTATTACAATCTCGCTGTCCGTGCTGTAAAAGTGCCGCATCTTGCATGACGTTGTATTTTTTTACTTCCTCATTTATTTAATTGCGAAGATGGAACGTACCTCTATGAATTTTATTACTTCTTTACTTTTCTTTGTTTGCAAAGTATTTTTCAGACAGTATCCACACATATATATAATCAAGTATCAAGATGGCCGCCGATTGAGATCACAGTCCGCTAAAAGAACTTATTTAAGAGGAAATAGTGTCAAATTTAAATTTTCTTTGTTTTGTATACTTGCTGCAGCTCCGTTCTTGTCAAACAACTGAATATTAGCGTCCCAGCAGCGCTTGTTCTTGAGAAAAACTTGTTCTTTCGCTTAAGTCCTGATAATCGCAACATAACCCGAAATTTTGCGTGACATAAACACAAAAAAGTCTATTCTAGTTTTCTTGATAGTGCAAAATTCGTTCAAACAAGACAGCTACTAGTTTCATCAGCGTCTATATTCGCAATAAAAGTGTAATTAAACGTTTCTAAATCGCATTTAACTAACACATTTCTTATTTTCTACTAGTTAGATAGACGCGATCTAGGGCTAAATTTTCCGAGTTATAAACGTTAAAAAACTGACCAAACACTCCTGATAACGTAAATTCTCTAAAAGCAAATTGATTACAAATTCATTCTTCTGTCATTGTATCTTTAAATCAGTACAAAAACAACAACCTCCGCACAGCCAGTCTCGCGTCTTCGACACTTTTGAAACATTCTTTAAACTTAATTATTCTTTCGAAACTGACCATGAGTGAGAAATGTGGGAGCTGTTACAGGGTAGTGAGTAGAGGGAATTGTTGCCAATCTTGTAGGAATTATTTTCACTGGAGTGGGGGGGGGGGGCATGCAGTGGAGAGACTTTTGGGAGAAGAGGCTCTCTCCTGGAACTGCAGAGCATGCAGTAGGAACATTTTGATTGGGGAACAGGGAAGGAAAATCTGTGCCCTTCAATCACAGATGGAGGAAGCAATGAAGGAACTCATAAGGATCAAGGGAGGTAGAGGGAGGAGGGTGGTTGGGAACTGCAATAAAATAATGGAAGCAATTATGAAAGACAGATTAATGAATTACCTGAATAAATACAATCTTTTAAGCGAATCACAGTTTGGATTCCGAAGTGGCAAAAATACGGAGTCAGCCATAGTAGAATTCACAAAAGTTGTACTTGATGCTCTTGATAAAGATGAGTGTGTCACAGGTATATTTTTGGATCTTCGAAGGCGTTTGATACAGTCGACCATAAGATTCTATTAAATAAATTAGAAGCATTAGGAATAAGAGGGGTAGCTAATGACTGGTGTCGATCATACCTAACAGATAGGATACAAAGAGTAGAGGTAACATATTTCAAATAGATCTAAACATTTAGTAAAACACTTATCAGAACCAAAATACATTAATATAGGGGTTCTCCAAGGTAGTATATTAGTACCAATACTGTTTTTGATGTACATAAATGACTTTCCCAGTAGTGTTACTCATGGTGAAAAAATTCTCTTTGCTGATGACAGCAATATTATAGTCACTGAGAAAACAAGAGAATTCTTTGCCAAGAAAGCAGATGAAACTCTCAAGGAAGTTTATGATTGGCCTATAAGCAATAAAGTGACATTGAACATAGAGAAAAGTAATGCCATAAATTTCAGTTTTAAGAGGAAAAATTACAGTGTTAAATAAATATAGATGGCACCTCTATAGACTGTGTAATAAATGCAAAATTTTTAGGAATGCATATTGATTCTTAGTTGAAGTGGTGTGAACAAACAAAGGTGCTTGCAATCAGAATGTCATCAGCATATTATGCCCTTAGAATCCTATCATCAGTGTGTAACATGCAGTGTCTTTTAGTTACATATTATTCATATGTACACTCAGTTCTTAACTATGGCATTCTTTTTTGGGGAACAAATGCACAAAATATGAACACAATTTTCAAACTCCAGAAAAGAGCCATAAGAATAATAACCAAAAATACTATTCGAGCTCATTGTAAAGATCTATTCAAAACACTGGGGTTTTAACTGGTCCATGTGAATACATTTACCAGTCAGTTGTACACATCAAAAATAACATTAGTAATTACTCCACAAACAGCTCTGTCCATGACCACGCAACAAGAGAGAGACTCAACTTACATTTACCAAGAAAAAATAAACATAAAACTCAAAACAGCATTTTCTACCAAGGAACAAAACTGTACAATAAATTACCAAAAGACATTAAAGAAATTGCAAAAATACACTTATTTAAAAAGGCAGCTCAAAAGTTCCTGTTATCCAGTACATTTTATACATTGAAGGATAACTTAGCTAAAACAAAGTAGGGGTTTGCTAAAAAAATATTTTTTTCCCTACTTGTATCCCTTCTAGAAGTACTTACCCCCAAGCTATGCCTAGCACAATACTAACACCTCTTTCTGAGGCCAACGTCTCACTCATTATGAAGGGATGCTGACTCAGTTTTTCAGGATAGGAAATGGGAAGTTTCAGTGTGTGTGTGTGTGTGTGTGTGTAGTGAGTGGTGTTATGAAACAAAGTGTGTATAGCTTGTGCAGTGACTGATAGTGAGATATGAGTGAACATTGCGGCATTAAATTATTTAATATGTTATTTGTAAAAAACGTATTGTATACCAGGAGTAAATCTAATCATTATCTCTAACTAGAAGTCTGTAAATATATGTGTATACGACTTAGCTTATTTTAAATTGATCTAAATTTGTGGATACTTTGACATGTCCTATATCTTTGTAAGAAGAGATCTACAAATGAATAATGCTACTACTACTGTTGTTGTTATGGTCTTCAGTCCAGAGCAGCTCACCATGCTACTCTATCCTGTGCAAGCTTCTTCATCTCCCAGTACCTACTGCAAGCTACATCCTTCTGAATCTGCTTAGTGTATTCATCTCTTGGTCTCCCTCTACAATTTTTACCCTACACGCTGCCCTCCAATGCGAACATTGATGGTCCCTTGATGCCTCAGAATATGACCTACCAACCGATCCCTTCTTCTAGTCAAGTTGCGTCACAAATTTCTCTTCTCCCCAATTCTATTCAATACCTCCTCATTAGTTATGTGATCCACCCATCTAATCTTTAGCATTATTCTGTAGCACCACATTTCGGAAGCTTCTATTCTCTTCTTGTCCAAACTATTTATCGTCCATATTGCACTTCCATACATGATTACACTCCATACAAATACTTTCAGAAATGACTTCCTGGAACTTAAATGTATACTCGATGTTCACAAATTTCTCTTCTTCAGAAACGCTTTCCTTCCCATTTCCAGTCTACATTTTATATCCTCTCTATATCTACCATCATCAGTTATTTTGCTCCCCAAATAGCAAAACTCATTTACTACTTTAATTGTCTCATTTCCTAATCTAATTCCCTCAGTATCACCTGAATTAACTCGACTACATTCCATTATCCTCGTTTTGCTTTTGTTGAGCCGGTCGAAGTGGCCGTGCGGTTAAAGGAGTTGCAGTCTGAAACCGCAAGACCGCTACGGTCGCAGGTTCGAATCCTGCCTCGGGCATGGATGTTTGTGATGTCCTTAGGTTAGTTAGGTTTAACTAGTTCTAAGTTCTAGGGGACTAATGACCTCAGCAGTTGAGTCCCATAGTGCTCAGAGCCAGAGAGCTTTTATTGATGTTCATCTTATATCCTCCTTTCAAGACACTGTACATTCCATTCAACTGCTCTTCCAGGTCCTTTGCTGTCTCTGACAGCATTATTTCTTCTCCATGGATTTTAATTCTTACTCCAAATTTTTCTTTTGTTTCCTTTACTGCTTACTTAATATACAGATTGAATAACATCTGGGATAGGCTACAAACCTGTCTCACTCCCTTCTCAACCACTGCTTCCCTTTCATGCCCCTGGACTCTTATAGCTCTTTCTGTACAAATTGTAAATAGCCTTTCGGTCCCTGTATTTTATCGCTGCCACCTTCAGAATCTGAAAGAGTATTCCAGTCACTACTACTAGTACCTGCTAAACTGTATCACTGTGCAGCACGTTTCAAAAAATTAGTTCCGATTTTGGCCAATAGGAGCCAGTCTGATGCTGTGAATACAGCAAAGACGTATATAAATATTTCCATGTGTAATGGATTAGGAATGGAACATTGGGAAAAGTGGTCAAACAGGCTAGAAAGGCATAAAGTTGATTTTATTACTAACCGCAGCTTACGGTTTCTTCAACAGGAGCACCCTGGACGTCGACGATATTCTGTACAGTGCCAGATTTGTACCTGGTGGACAAAATTGGAACCAATTTTTTCCAGCTTAAATCGGTTGCGCATTAACGCTTTAGCAAATACAGGGTGAGTCACCTAACGTTACCGCTGGATATATTTCGTAAACCAAATCAAATACTGACGAACCGATTCCACAGACCGAACGTGAAGAGAGGGACTAGTGTAATTGTTTAATACAAACCATACAAAAATGCACGGAAGTATGTTTTTTAACACAAACCTACGTTTTTTAAAATGGAACCACGTTAGTTTTGTTAGCACATCTGAACATATAAACAAATACGTAATCAGTGCCGTTTGTTGCATTGTAAAATGTTAATTACATCCGGAGATATTGTAACCTAAAGTTGACCCTTGAAACCTCTGACGTTCAGTTGCGTGTTGTAACGAACACGGGCCACGGTCGGCGAGCAGCATCTACAGGGACATGTTTACGATGACAACCGTGTTTACGAGTGTGGCTGTAGTGCACTGTTGTGGTTTGGTCTAGCTGTCGCAGTGTCCGCATGTAGCGCTTGCTGCTATTGTTATTCTGCATTCGTCTCCGCACGCAGACCAACTGTAGTACACCGTGTTACCAGACGTCTGTGATAGTGTAGTGTTGTAGGAACTGTGACCATGGTGTATTCGAACTCTGAAAAGGCGGAGATGATGCTCATCTATGGCGAGTGTCGACGAAATGCAGCTCAAGCCTGCAGGGTGTATGCAGAACGGTACCCGGACGCAGAGCATCCAACGTGCCGCACATTGCAAAACATCTACCGCCAACTGTATGCAACAGGTATGTCCGTAGCACGCAAACGGGTCCGTAACAGGCCCGTCACAGGAGAAGCGGGTGCAGTTGGTGTGATAGCTGCTGTTGCCATGAACCCACACATGAGTACACGGGACATTGCGAGAGCCGGTGGACTGTCAAAGTAGTGTCATGCGCATACTGCATCGTCACCGCTTTCACCCGTTTCATGTGTCGCTACATCAGCAATTACATGGTGATGACTTTAATCATCGAGTGCAATTCTGTCAATGGGCATTAACAGAGAATGCGGTGCAGTTCTACCTGTTTACCGATGAAGCGGGTTTCACAAACCACGGGGCAGTGAATCTACGGAACATGCATTACTGGTCCGTGGACAATCCTCGCTGGCTCAGACAGGTAGAGCGACAGCGACCGTGGACTGTAAATGTATGGTGCGGAATCATTGGCGACCACCTCATTGGACCTCACTTCATTGCAGGGGCCCAAACAGCTGCAACATACATCGCGTTTCTACAGAATGATCTGCCAACGTTGCTCGAAAATGTCCCACTGGAAACGCGTCGACGTATGTGGTATCAGCATGATGGTGCACCTGCACATTCCGCAATTAACACTAGGCTGACCCTTGACAGGATGTTCGACGGGCGTTTCATAGGACGCATAGATTGGCCAGCCCGTTCTCCTGATCTTACACCTTTGGACTTCTTTCTGTGGGGTACGTTAAGGGAGAACACGTACCGTGATGTGCCTACAACCCCAGAGGATATGAAACAACGTATTGTGCAGCCTGCGGCGACATTACACCAGATGTACTGCGGCGTGTACGACATTCATTACGCCAGAGATTGCAGTTGTGTGCAGCAAATGATGGCCACCACATTGAACATCTATTGGCCTGACATTTCGGGACACACTCTATTCCACTCCGTAATTGAAAACGGAAAGCACGTGTGTACGTGTACCTCACCCCTCATGGTAATGTACATGTGCGTCAGTGAAGAAGACCAATAAAAAGGTGTTAGCATGTGGACGTAATGTGCTGTTCCAGTCTCTTCTGTACCTAAGGTCCATCACCGTTCCCTTTGGATCCCTACGTAATTCGGTGCTCTCCGATACACACGATCGAACAGCGGAGGAGTGGTACTCAAGCGTCAACTTTAGGTTACAATATCTCCGGATGTAATTAACATTTTACAATGCAACAAACGGCACTGATTACGTATTTGTTTATATGTTCAGATGTGCTAACAAAACTAACGGGGTTCCATTTAAAAAAACGTAGGTTTATGTTAAAAAACATACTTCCGTGCATTTTTGTATGGTTTGTATTAAACAATTACACTAGCCCCTCTCTTCACGTTCGGTCTGTGAAATCATTTCGTCAGTATTTGATGTGGTTTACGAAATATATCCAGCGGTAATGTTGGGTGACTCATCCTTTATATCAAATATCGCTGTCATACGATAATTGAAGCCCACACTGGACGTTGGTAAGTAGCTGCGCTTGGGTTATAACCACCCAATATTTAAGATATTAACTCATTTGTAGTGAGAGTTTTGAAGCAGTTTTATACATGGGATTTCCATTCTTTATAGACTCGGAGTGTTACTGTTTCTTTGTGCGGAGCCTGTACGGAATGAGTTGAAAATTCAGGCACAGCTTGTTGAAAGATGTGGCAGTCTCTGGGAGAAAGAAAACCACGCATCGAGCGCTACGATCTACGGGTGAGACCGTGAACTTATCAGACTGTAATATAACAGCTCTGTGGGCTACCAAAATTTTTCATTGCAGTTTTACATTTGGATGTATTTAGCTATGAATCAAAGTTTGTAAATAAACGTACTAATGTTTGAACTACGAAATAAAATGATTTTTTCGTTGTAAAGTTAAACAAATGTTAGTTGAAAGTTAGCGTAAGTAGAGACGCTGGCTTAGTCGGGGCGATACAGAGAGAATAGTGAATTGGCAGCTGCATTAGCGTTGGCCCGCAAGCATTCTAAAATTCCGAACAGCAGAGGAAAACGTGGGAGAGTACTGGCCGAGACAGTTGAGTCGCTCAGTGGCTCTTTTGTTGAGAAAAGGTCGTAACGGAGTGGTTCTAAAGTATGTAATGGCTCGGCGATTAAATTGGCGTGGACGGGCGATGTATATGCCATTAAATGGGAGCAGTTTAACTACCGCAAGCGGTTACAAATCAGCATGAAGAGAACTGCGGGCCCGATTTCATTTGTTGGAGAAAGAAGAGCCTGCGCCACACACTGTCAACGAACAACGCCTTACACTGCACGGACGACATCTCAACATGAAGTAACATTCAGCTAATTATTTGGTCATATCTGTATAAGGCTAGCCAGCGTCATAGTTGATTTTGTGTTTGAATAATACCGAGTTATATTAAAGTGTTGACCTTCAATTTTACCTAAGACAAAATACCTGAGTAGGATACATCTTATCCATTGTTGGTAAACTGAGAGATTTCTGATGATTGGGAAACTATTGCAGTGTTTTATGAAAGAAGTAACAGAAATTAAAATTTCAATACTTTTGTAAGACTACTTTTAATAGAAGTGCTCAGGTCTAGTAAACAGTAATTTGAAAGGCAGTACTTAACAGAGTAAAGATTCAGTAAAAGGTAATTTCTGTGTGTTTTTCATGAATCAGTAAGTTTTCAATTTTACGCAACTGCACTCAGTCAGCAACGTTTGATAATGTCTTGAGCAAATAACAGTAGCAATTGCAGAAAGTGGTCAGTAGTAGTCGTTAATGAAGAGAAATCAAAGTTGAAGATGCATGAAACCAATAAGTCGGTAAAATCATTTCACGAATTTTCCCATTCTTCTACAATCGAAATTTTGACTCCGAAAATTACGTAACTGTAGCTCACAGGAAAGTGATTACTGAGTGACGCTGTATCATTACCATGATTTTCAAGCTAAATGAGAGCAGTCAGTAATGAATAAACGTAAATAACCTATTGAGTAAAATTAAAGACAGGAAGCATTACAGTGAGTGGCGTCACGAAATTTTTACATTTATGAAACTGTTTACTACTGATGAGCTTTGTTGTTATTTGATTATTACTAATTAATTTCCATGAGTTGCTACTTAACTGAAAGATATTTGTTCAGAGTGACATATTCGTCTGAAATGAAGCCAGAGCAATATTTACCAATTTTATACCGTTTTCGACTTGCAAGAAAATTTAGCATTCTGTGTTAATGGACAATAATGATAGAGACAGTAATTTTGCTCACGTAGTGGGCTGGCGACCATTAATTTTTATCCATTCATTAATTAAATTTATAACATTTTGCAAATTTAACCAACTACTGTAATTCCATACGTCCAAATTTTATATTCATATACTTTAACCTAGTTTTCCTTTCTTGTCGTCGTTGCTGCAGCTACATTTCACGGATTTCATTTATGCTTCGGGGCAGATGCCTTTCCCGCAAACCAGAGAATTTTAGGTACACGGTTCGTTTAAGAAACCGGAAGAGTAGGGGATGGTCATAAGATCACCCTCGTAGGAAGGACAGGGAGCATAGATGTTTCTCAGTCGTAGCGAAGTATGATCTGTTCCGTTTAAGAGGGCGTACATCTTCAGTAGTACTTGACTCATATATCACTCCACGACTCGTTTCCTTTCACGTAGGCTCTTTTCGGAAGGGAGAGCGGGAGTTAAGATGTTTCACACAGCGGGAGGGGGAGGCGCTGGGGTGCTGCAGGGGGTGGCTGCGAGCGCAACAGTTTTTCCTCCGAGCGATGGGAGGCGAGCGGAAGGAACGGGGTTAAATTAGTTTTGTCAGACGTCTTAACGCGGAATCGTCTCGTAGATGAGATGTAAATATAATATAAGGCCGGCGCCGTGTTCGTTAGGGGCGGGTCTTGTCCCGCTCGGGATTTACACACAAATTGCTTTTTTGTAATAAATTATCAGCTCCGGCTTAAATGACGCAATCTCGTGTTTCCTTTCCACCCCCGAGCCCGCTCCATGCTCTGCCACAATCGGGTTGCTTCCTTTCCTGGTTTTTTTGCGGCGAAAAAGTAACAGGAGAGCAGGCGGCGGTGTAGAAAATCCCTGGTGTGGTGGGCGCACACATTGAAACACACACACTCACGCACACACACACACACACACACACACACACACACACACACACAGAGCACCAAAGAATTATTATCAGGCCGTAGGACTTGTCAGTAGACCTGCGAAACAGCCCTCCATCATGTTTTATAATTCCCGCGAGCCCGCCGCTTTCTCCTCTTTCCCGGGCGCTCGCGGATGAAACCATCTAGCCGACCCTGTGTGTACGTATTCCGATACTGCATTCCGGCCACTGTTTTCCTTCCTTAATTAAAAAAAAGCGCCCGCCGCCCGAAATTGGAGTACACGCGCAGCGCCGAGCAGGCCGCTGGAGGTACCGGCAAAGCCAGACGAAGACGTGAGCGAGCGCGACTACCTTGCAGCGCCGCCACGGGGCTCCCATATTCCACCGCACGGCGTGTCGATGGACTGACGAACTAAATGACGACCAACAGCCCAGCAGCTCGTTTCCTGCCCACTAATGCTTGGAAACTGCCTGTAACTGATGTCAACTTTCACCTTCTCACATTTTCAAAATGTTCAAATGTGTGTGAAATCTTATGGGACTTAACTGCTAAGATCATCAGTCCTTAAGCTTACACACTACTTAACCTAAACTATCGTAAGGACAAACACACGCACCCATGCCCGAGGGAGGACTCGAACCTCCGCCGGGACCAGCCGCACCGTCCATGACTGCAGCGCCAAGACCGCTCGGCTAATCCCGCGCAGCTCCTCAAATTTTCCGCCTCTGCTAACTTACGAGCACTTCTGCTAAGATAACAGTGCCCACCAATAGATACCTGCGGCGAAGACAGTCTTTGCTCAGTCGAGATGGCGGATCTTAAGGGCGCTGTTTGGCGAGATGTCTGTCTCGGCCAATAGGAAATCAGCGTTGTCAATGCCAGGGCAACGTGTTCGGTATTCGAATGAGGCACAAGGATCACAAACTATTTGATATTCTGGACATCGGAAGCTGCTGAAAGTCACGATTTTAAGAAGAATTCCACTAAGAGCCGTGTTACAGAATTGCCTTCATCTAAAAAAAAAAAAAAAAAATACTTTACATTGATGAAATGCTAAAAATGTTTAAAAAAGGGCCGGACTGGTGATAAAAAATTGTAACTGTTAACATAGTTAGTCATGGCACTATGCAAATTACTGTGTAGAACGATGTAAGACAGTATTTTCTTACCAGTACGACGACAGGGCAACTCGGTGTTAGGAAAAGTAAAAGCGGCTAGCAAGGACGACTAAGAGACTAGCTGGTTGCTGGAACGAAAGGTCCGCAGCTCGTGATCTAGTGGCTTGCGTTGCTACCCCTGGAGTAAGGGGTTCCAGGTTCGATTCCCGGCAGAATCGGGGATTTTCTCCGCCAGGGGACTGGGTGTTTGTGTTTTCGTCATCTCATCTTCATTCGGGAAGTGGTGAGATTGGAACTGGAAAGATTGGCAAATTGTACGGGCGCTAATGACAACGTTGTTGAGCGTCCCACAAACCAACATCATCATCATCGCAACGGAACCTATCCATGTGAACAGTGGGACCTCATATATTCGTGACCAGGAGCGCTGGGTCGATACCTTTATAAGCGGGAATAATACAGAATTTTATTGCGTACAAGTACCTAATCGTTTAAACAACCATAATTAGTTAGAATGCTAATTTTCGTTGTTTATACGGTTAGATATTAATACATAATAAAATTCCGTATTATTCTCGCTTGTAAAGGCATCTTCATACTGGTAATAAAATGCCGACTTATACCGTTCCGCACAGTAATTTGTATAGTGCAGTAACTAACTACGTTAGTAGTGACAACTTTTTATGGGCAGTCAGGCGCGATTTTTAAAATATTTTTTAGCGTCCTCTTAGAATAAAGTATTTTTCTTTTTAGATGCAGGTAAATTTTATAACATGTCTCTGTAACTGCAAGTTTCACCGATCAGCAATTTATCCTAAATGAATGGAGAACGTCCTCGCTATCTTTCGTTCGCCATAGTATTGACAATATTCACTGAATACTAAATTTGGACTAGGAGCGATGGGTATGTCTATGACATTTTAGGGTTGAGAGTATATTTTAAACATTTCTTTATTAATTTTAATGTCCATGAAGTGGTTAAAGTGTACATTGCTCTTTACCATGTAGGTTGCACCTTATACGAATTTTGGCCACGAAACCGGTTGTGTTTCAGTGAACAACAATTTTACGAACAGGACAGAAAGAGTCTTGCCTTGTCCTTATTCTGTGGCTGGTCTGATGTATGCAGCCGGAGAGGTTACTGGCTGGCGCTGTACCTTGGATTTTTATGTGATAACGTCCAATGAGATTTGCTTCTTGCATTGTCCAATTACGAGTTACAAGTTACGAGGTAACGCATTGCATAGCACAGATTCGCGAATTACGTTAGTGCAAAGAATTCACGTCTGCGCAGAATCATTGAGGACATAGAGTGCAAGTGCTACTATGGGGTGAAGAGGTTAGCGCAGGAGAGGAAATCGTGTCGGGCCGCATCAAACCAGTCAGGAGACTGATGAAACAGAACTCATTTTCTGTATATTAGGCATATCAATCCTGGGCGAACTGTATAAATCTCATATTCGTTCATGGAGCGATTCTTGTTACTTTCTTCGGTCTCCTGACTACTTTGTGGGTAAATTCTTTAGTATACAACGGTATAGAATTCCATGTGATTTACGTGAACTTAATTATGTTCTTCTGTGTACTGTGAGCTGCTATTTAAGTCCGCTACTGCTGAAGATTGTATCTCCACCGGACATTCAACGGAGTAAGACAAAACAATAATTTTCGTCATAGCAGAATAGTTTTGGGGCTAGTGACTGCCAGTCAGATAATGCGTGGAACCCTATCATACCTACTATTTGCCCTAATGGAAGCGTGCACAGTACGTCGACGGCCACGGCGAGCGGTAACCTTGAATTCCGCAGTCCCACCAGTAAAGGCGCTCCACACCAGGTACCGCGGTCATTCCGTCACTACGATATTGGCGCATGCACACAGTACTCATAGGATGCTAATAAACTGCACAACGGAAGACATCTTCGTCAGTCTTTGGTGGCTGATCTGCGGATGGCTGACAAGTACCCAGCGAAATATCGTGGAGAGTACTAAACGAAAACCGCCTGCAAGCCCGGAATTTCGTTGAGCATGTTTTTCATGCACCATGAGCATCACCATTACACCGTAGCACTGTCAACGGCATCATCCGTGCTTATATCTTGACTGTTGTGTAAAGTATTCCGAAGACTTTTAATAGTGATAAATAAGTCTTCCACAAACTTGTGTTGAAGTAGAATTTATTTCATGCGTTTTATACTATTAAACCTTCATCAAACACGTAAAGTCTTTGGCTGAAGAGCAGTTTTAGACTCTGCAAGTCCACCCACTAAGGGGATACTGATAGAACAATGAAGAAAACGGGACAACCGAGAAGTGGCAAGTACACTTTTGAAAATTTCGGGTAAGCCATCGACTCCACTCTTTGAGAAATGCAGATATAGGTACACATCCTAAAATTACATATTTTTGACTCGTGCAGTTTTTTTCGAGCTTCTCAAGGTTGTAGGAAGATCTCCCCCTGGTGGACGGCTAGTAGATGAAATGGAGATCCATCCCCTCCTACCCACCCCCAAAATATTTACAAATCCTGTCGTCCAGACTCAACCTGTTGGAACGCGGCCGAAGGGAACAGAGATATACCAAGATAAGAATTACAAAACAGCTCGACAAGATGACTTTAGATCACAACCTAAAATGTAACATCTAGATGCTAATAGAAAACCCAGAATAAACTACAACTATTAATTCTATGAACACTGGGATTGTACTTGTCCGCATGTATGAAGCACCGATCCATCCGATTCTAGTGTAAGTAAAATGATGTTATATGTGTCAGAGATGTGATATGTCCGACATGTATACATCTTTATATGAGGGGCATTCGATAAGTAATGCAACACATTTTTTATCTGGAAGGAGGGTAGTTTTATTGAGCATTCCGATACACCGTATTATTCCCCACTCTTTTCGCTACAAAACCCTATTTTTCGACATAATCTCCATCCAATGTGTCGGCCTTACGCCACCTTACTGGCAGGACCTGTATGCGCGCATTGTACCACTCTGTTGGTCGACGGCGTGGCCAGCGTCTTGCTGCATCAGTAACCTCCCACATCACGCGGGTACTGTTTCCCGCGATGTGCATTCCTGATTAGCCCAAACAGGAGGAAGTTGAAAGGTGCGTGGGCACTGGTGTAGGGTGGATGAGGAAGAACAATCCAATGAAGTTTTGCGAGTTCCTCTCAGATGTGCAGACTTGTGTGGTGCCTAGCGTTGTCATGGAGAAGAAGTTGAGGAACGGTTACCTCGAATGAGAGTCTCTGTTGACATCAGCTAGTCAAGTAAATGTCAATGAAATTCGCCAACAGCCGTGCGATTGAGATGTTATTTTATTTTATTTTGATAAATAAAATAACATGTCCATTACATGGCAGTTGGAGAATTTCATTGATAATTAATCGAATGAGAGTGTCCGCACGTCCCGACATTGCAGGAGCACAACTGTATCCGGCCAGTCGGCGCGCGGGGGATCGGACAGGTTTGTGCTAACTTTTTGCCATGATGACAGGACGCTTTGCCCAAATACTTAACATGCTTTTGTTCACCTCACGTGCAGTGAATAAGAAGACGTACAAGAAATAGCCACGTGCACTATCTATTTGGCACAACTGTGCCTGTAACTACACGAACTCTTGCTTGGTTCATATTTTTAACTATGCCTGTTCAAAATGGTTCAAATGGCTCTGAGCAGTATGGGACGTAACTTGTGAGGTCATCAGTCCCCTAGAACGTAGAACTACTTAAACCTAACTAACCTAAGGACATCACACACATCCATGCCCGAGGCAGGATTAAAATCTGCGACCGTAGCAGTCGCGCGGTTCCAGACTGCAGCGCCTAGAACCGCTCGTCCACACCGGCCCTAACTATGCCTGTGCTGGCTTTCTTTTAAAAAGAAAGAAATTTCTCAACAAGAGAAGATGAAGAATAACTGGTTTTTCTCTTGGACTGATGCCGTGGAAGACGTTTGTGTTGGGCACCTGTACCTAGAATCTAACTACGGAATCCTCCACCTGAAGATGATAGTGTGAACCATCGAAACGTGTAGCGATAAAATCAACAAGTGACTGACGCAGAAAATTATTTAGCGTGTCCTCTTACATTGCTGTAGTAGACCACCAACATCCAGTAACGGATAAGCACTTGAATGGAAATCGACGGTACTCCGACTGGTTTTAGCCACTAGTTGTGAACTGCTAGATAAACTGCTTACCTTGCAGTGTGACACGTCGAAACTAGCAACAAGTTCGCCGTTCTTGCTGGACGGCGTCGGGACTGGGTCCGTGACGTCACGGGCCGGCAGGCCGGGCGTGTCGGTCCTATGAATCTTTGAAGACGGCGCCTGACGTCATCATAAGTCAGGCGGCCCCCCCCGCGCTAACGCAGATTGATCGAGTGACCCGCGACCTCGGTGTGACCCCGGGGGTCTGCGCCGCTAACCATATTTCCCCCGGCCTAATGGGCTGCGCGGCGCGGCGCGGCGGCGCGCCCCGGAGAAACAAACAGGTACACGGCCGCCGCGGCGGCGGAAAATAATGGAATTAGGGGAGAAGTGGATTTGCTTCCAGGGAGCAGTAGATTAGGGCGGCCGCGTTTCCGGTGTGATATATACGCGCCGCGGGTCGAAGGTCGGCCTCCAGGTAGGGCCAGATGGATGCGCCGCGTTCCGCCAGATTGGCGGCAGAGAGAGGCTGGGCCGGGTCGGCGCCACGCCACCCGCGGCCTGTGCTGTCTGCCGAGCGGCCGACAACTCTCCTGGGGCACTCTGGACTAGAGAGACCGCACCACATCGCGGCGCTCTTCTTTAAAGGGGCACCGTCATCTGCTGTCATACTTCTCACTCAAAGCACTGAGGATGAAGCACCGCAATGGGAGGGAACCTTCGTGGTATACACAAGGTGACAAAGGCCATGGGATAAGCCCTAAACAAAGGCGGTGGGATACCTCCTAATATCGTGTCGGACCTCTTTTCGTCCGGCGTAGTGCGGCAACGCGAAGTGGCATGGAATCAACAAGTCGTTGGAAGTCCTCTGCAGAGTTATTGAGCCATGCTTGCTCTACAGCCTGTAACGCCGGAAATGCACATCCTCCTATTTACATCTATTGTACTACAAATTTTTTCCTTATTTTGTTACCTGAAGATATGACGTTTCTGTGTCTTTATATATTGTAATTGTTTTACAATATATATATATATATATATATATATATATATATATATATTCATTTATGTCGATGTATAATTAGTTTGTTTTGTAAATATTATTTGTATTTTTACGCTGGGTCTTGCCTAGTGAAAACCATGCTATCGAACGGTTACATCGATAGGTCGTGTGGATTACAATAGGACTAGGAATTCTGCCTTATGCAAGACACCTTTTTCTGTTTTGTTTCACCCAGACATGTTTCAGCACTTTTTGTTCTATCTTCAGGTGGGTTATTTTTTCTTTTCTTACTCTTTTTTCACAGCAGCACGGACATAAGAATAAGAGCTGCAAGACCACAAGATGACGTGTTCATTACGTTTCATAGTTGTCTGTTGCCTCAGTACCAAGAGCTATGCGCACAGGACAACGATCTCCCTGGAAACGATAGAAAATTTCAAAGAAAAATCTTTATTTATACTCCAAGAAGCTCCTCTGCTGTCCTCACAAGTCAGAAGTGATCCCTCACTCTTCTCTCCGTGAAACTGTGAGTTAGCTCCTGTGTTACCCACGTTATGATATCCTTAGCGCTCCATAATTTTCTATGTCTCTGCGACCACAGTTCAGTTGTCCAGCAATCTCACAGGGTGCAGTCCCATTCAAATCGTCCATATTTCTGGGACACTCCCGCTAAGCTGTCTTTCAGGAAGGCTGTTGACACAAGTGCTCACAAGTGGCTTCCAATCAACTGCCTATACAGTATCACCCCATTTCTTCGACTAGATGCGTGATTTCCTGTCAGCAAGGTCACCGATGGAATGTCACCTAGTAAATGCCCCGTAATGTACATAGTCTGGAAGGTTAACAGACATATCTATCTCCATGAAGATAATAGAATGTCACTATCTGCAGGCTATTGTGTATTAGTAATGTAGAAGCAGATGCACGGTCATATAGCTCACAAAATTGCACGTTTGCTGTACTTTTGTAGAGAGTTCAGTTGAATAATCTCTAAGCCTATTCTTTCACTCACTTTCACTATTCTATGCAGGTTATTTACCTTCGCAATAATAGTGCAAGTAGGGTTGAGCATTGGGTGAGGGAGAAGCACTTTGTGCCCATCTTTTGAAAATATTGTAATTTTGGTAGGTATTTTATATTTTAAAATCCTGAAAAAATATTTAGTGTTTTTAATTAATTCTTCTACCAGATTCCATACATGTTTGAATTTTTCAGTTAAAAGTAACCTATAAACCAAGTCTCACAGAGAACTTCTTGTGTTCGAGATCGGAAGTTCAGTCTTTAGGAAGACTAATTTGAAAGTGTTCTTCAACAATTATGACAGGAAACATATTAGCTGGAAATGACTCACCATGTGCATCAGGAGGTCGACAGAAAATGAGTGTCCGGAAGGTGGACACCTCAACCTTCTGTGGGATGTGTGTATTACGCTTCACAGAATAGGCACCGTCGATATTCAAGTAAGATTCAAACAAGCCATTAACTTGCATCTTGAACACGGAATGAGAAATGGTGCGCCACAGTGATCACAAAGTTTGCACCATTAAGATCTAAGGTGAACTCCTCGGGAATTACAAACTGTGCAAGACTTTCAGCTAGGTATCTACTCTTAAAGAATGCATACAGAACCGTGTTGATGTAACGGGGCGATGAGAACTGATGGAATATGATGGCAAACAATCCAATGCAGAACAGTCTGTCGTGAAATTTATCGTGAAACTGGCTATACGCTAAGGCGTATCTGCAGATTGTGCGATAATATGTTTTATACGTAGACCCGGAAAAAACAGACATCCAGAGCTGAATTTGTTCAGTAGTTCCAGATGGTATGAAATGAAATGTCGTACACTTTTAGGAGGGATAGTTTGCCCTAAAAGAGTATGATTTTTATACGCAGATCAGGAATCAAGAAAAAGCAAGTTATGTAAATTGAAGATGTAGGGGCGAGAAAGGATGTAATTTGTTCAAAAGCAAGTTATTTTGACCAGCTATTGGCCAAAAGCAGTGCTCATACCATAGCTGCAGTTCTCTTACGCCTATTTTCCCACTATTGTTTTTTCTGTGATGTAAATAATCCCTATTGCCTTTGCAAGATCGCGCAGACGGAAAGAATCATAGGTAGTACAGCACATCCAACTTGGCAGCAGCACAGTAAATAACTCTCCAGCCAGTTTACCATCTAGATTAACAGTCGACATAATTGTATACGAATGCGTTAAGGTATTGATGTTAGTTGATTTTGATGCAGTTCTCTTGGTACCTCTTATTTCCAGGGTTGATTACACATGCATTTCCTCTTCAGATCCCTATTGGTCGAAGTTCAAAACAATTTCCGCATGAAAGATGGGATAAATTTGTTTATTGCATCAAACAAATTTTTGGGTCGATTCCGCAATTTACTTGCATTGTCAAGTTGACGCTTTGTTTGAAATTTCGTTATCTTACTTCTTCCAGTTCTGTAGCACTGTTTGAAGTTATGAAACTATACACTGTGACCCTTGAAATCAATATAATCTATGTCGCACGCAATATGATGTGCACAACATAGCAGGACACTACCACGCACGTCCTGTAAATTGTATCGAGAACCCTTGAAACCCGCAAACACCAATTTTTGTAACAAATGCGCCTTGTCCACCCTTGAATATCCGTAAGTTTTCCTTGTGTGCTACTCCGTCATATTGCTGCAGACTTATTCGAAATTTGTTCTTAACTGTTTTTTCTTATTATGCTGCGGATGATCTTCCACGTACATTATTATGTTTGGTACTCGTTCCTTAGACAACGATTGTCCTTTACTAAATTTCACTGGGGACGGATTTATGGCCCCCTGTCCGACAAGAATAATAAACCAAATTGCTCGACACCTGTTTCAGTACTACTTTCACTTGCTACGCACGTATCGTCAGCATTGTACTCCTCATGTATATTGTCCGCACAGTCGAGCGTATACGACACCACACATTTCACTGATACATCTTGCAGACGCTCTGATATTTCATCTGTCATTTCTTTCTCACTCTGCGAAATTCCTTGGACTCCTTTCTGACGAAATGTCAACTTTGGCAAATATTGTTATTGATACAACGTAATGTTTGCTTTGTTTATCGTCGCCATTGCTCTGCTTTGTATCATCACTGAAACTGTAGCACAGTTGTGAGTCACTCGTTAACTAAGCACTTCAACTAAGCTCCATAATCTGATGCTGTGCTCACCTTCGGATACCTCTAGTCCCATCACCTGCTGCCATTAACAGCCAGTATTATAGCTGCATGGGAACAATATGTGGGACGTCGAATTCTGTAAATATCATCGCCCTTTCGAGACCACGAACTCAGGGGCGTCTTTGTCAGTGATAGATGTGAGTTTTGACAGTGAATGGCATATTCAATATTTTGAGGTACAGGACCATACGTACATATCAGCATCGCTTTAAGGTAAATACATTGTTTGTTCTCTATTAAAATCTTTCATTTGCTAACTATCCCTAACAGTAGTTAGTACCTTCCGCAGTTTGAATCTTTTATTTAGCTGGCAGTAGTGGCCCTCGCTGTATTGCAGTAGTTCGAGTAACCAAGATTTTTGTGAGGTAAGCGATTTGTGAAACGTATAGGTTAATGTCAGTCCGGGCCATTTTTCTTTGTAGGGATTTTTGAAAGTCAGATTGTGTTGCGCCTAAAGTATTGTGTGTCAGTTTAAGGACAGTCATGTATAATTGTTCTAAGGGGACGTTTCATATGTCGACCCTTAGCCGAGGATACCTCACTGGAATCTTCTGATTTTTTTCTTGTAGTTTGTGTAATTAGTGTAGCTTTTGTTTATTGCTAGCGCGTAATTATAAAGAGAATTTCCTTTGTATTTGTAGTTTTTCATTGTTGTACAGTAAAACAGTTGTGGCCTGCATGTAGATTTGCAGCAAGTATTTCGCAGCTCCAATTGCAATTAACGAGATATTATTTTCAGTGCTACGTTAATGTGTTCTCTTATTTTTGCTCTTCAAATTGTGTTTTTCCATGTTATCGTGTGAAATATTGTGATTATAATGGCGTGTGAAAAACGTAATACTAGGCTCCAAAGTAAACTGAGAAATGACAGTGAAGACGAAAGCAGTGTGTTGGCGCCACCGAGTAATGAATTAACTAATGTTCAAAGTAGTAATTTGGTAATTGTGCATAGGGAAATGGAGCGGGCTGCAAACAATGGTGTAGACAGTGAAACAATTAGTGAACAGGGAAGCATTGTCGATCGATCGGTCGGCAACAGCTTGCCTCGGGAATCCGAAATGACAGGACACAATCTTGCAAATACTGTAGATTCAGGTTTTGCATCCTCACCATTTTCTCAAATAAGTCAAGACACATTTTCTGCTTTCCAAACTGCGAATATTGCCGGTTCAAATGCATTGCCGAATAGCACTGAGGAACATGTTTCAGACACCAGTGCATTGTTATTACAATTAATGCAACAAATGGGACAAAAGCTTCAAAAGTTAGACACAATGGAACAAAATCTTCAAACGTTAGACACAATGGAACAAAATCAGAGACAAACACAGCAAAAGCTCCAAAACTTAGACACAATGGAACAAAATCAGAGACAAACACAGCAAAAGCTTCAAAAGTTAGACACCACAATTGAAGATTTAACTACTCAGTTACATAACATTGAATCGAAATGTCAAAAAGTCTGTAATGACGTCAAAACACAGACTTGTGAGCATTTTCAACCTATTTTTTCGCGGCATGAAAATGCATTACAGAATCACGAAGCAGCCATAAAAGAACTGCAAACTATTGTTCATGAAAATCATGAGACCTTGCAAGCTAAAATTGACTCAGTTGCATCTACCGATTCGTTTACGCAACTTGCAATGTTAAAATAACGCTTATAAATTACATCTTTCCTCACAAAGTATTTGAGGTAGGAAGTTCAACTTTTTACAGATTATTTATTGGAATATGGGCTACAACTTAACACAGGGATTTTACAAAATTTTAGTTCAGTTATTAAAGATGATTTTTTTTTCAATTGTAATGAAAATTCACAACATTTTTTTGCAATTTTTTATTTATATAAACAAAAATATACAGTTTTTTGGAAAAAGGCTGTGTTAAATTATGCAGAAGGTACTGTGTAACATTTACTGAAAGTTTGAAACAAATATGTTTGGAAGATCCTTAGAAAACATGTAATTAGTATGAGAAAATAAAAGTTTTGGGAATCGAGCGACAAAGATTGGATTAACTTTTTAGTGCATTCCAGGTCCATAGGATGGATTATCTTCATCCTCTGCAAACTCCTCCTCCAGCTTCCTCTTGTTCCTCCTCCTGTTTACTCTTGCTTGTATTTCTAGACTCTTTACAGCCCTGTCTGCAGCCCGAAGGCGTTCCTTGTCTAAAGCAAGCATCGCTCGTACCATGTTAGAACCTATCTTCATTCCCATATTTCTAAATACCTTTGGCTTTCCAACATTTCTCCTTTTCTTAAAAGCCTTCAGAGGATTTCTAATAACTTTACTTTTACTCATTATTATACTTCAACAAAACAGAGACTCAAGAAACAGAATTAATTACGAATATTTTCGAGATAACGACAGAGTAAATAAACATGAAACAATCGACAATCACACCAGCGATATATATTGAACCATCACAGGTTAGCCACAACACATACTTTATCTCACATCACTAAAATGTACCTGATGAACACGGACGTTAATAATAACACCATTTGACAGCAGTTTAACAGCGCCACAGTCGGTCACGCCCATGTAGAACACATTTCAAAAAAAAATTTAAAAATAGTTGTAGTCTTCGGAATTGAATAAATTATATATCTATTAAAAGGTAATAGCCTGCAGATTCAGAAAACGCAAAAAAGTAAAAACTGAACTTTTCATGATTTTGAGCCTTTCCGGAGCCCCTTAAGAATAATGTTTTGGATAAAAGTCAATAATAAGTAATGAAATATGTATGTTTAAAATTTTTTGTGGTGGTCACAAAGTATTCTCTGTCCCGGTAGGAGGCGTTACTAGGAGTGGGTTGTGACTGCTAACAGTGCCCTAAAAGATACACTACTGGCCATTAAAAATTGCTACACCAAGAAGAAATGCAGATGATAAACGGGTATTCATTGGACAAATATATTATACTAGAACTGACATGTGATTACATTTTCACGCAATTTGGGTGCATAGATCCTGAGAAATCAGTAAGCAGAACAACCACCTCTGGCCGTAATAAAGGCCTTGATACGCCTGGGCATTGAGTCAAACAGAGCTTGGATGGCGTGTACAGGTACAGTTGTCCATGCAGCTTCAACACGATACCACAGTTCATCAAGAGCAGTGAATGGCGTATTGTGGCGAGCCAGTTGCTCGGCCACCATTGACCAGACGTTTTCAACTGATGAGAGAATGAGCTGGCCCGGGAAGCAGTCGAACACTTTCTGTATCGAGAAAGGCTCGTACAGGACCTGCAACATGCGGTCGTGTATTATTCTGCTGAAATGTAGGGTTTCGCAGGGATCGAATGAAGGGTAGAGCCACGGGTCGTAACAAATCTGAAATGTAACATCCACTGTTCAAAGTGTCGTCAATGCGAACAAGAGGTGACGTGTAACCAATGGCATCCCATACCATCACGCCAGGTGATACGCCGATATGGCGATGACGAATACACGCTTCGAATGTGCGTTCACCGCGATGTCGCCAAACACGGATGCGACCATCATGATGCTGTAAACAGAACCTAGATTCATCCGAAAAAATGACGTTTTGCCATTCGTGCACCTAAGTTCGTCGTTGAGTAGACCATCGCAGGCGCTCCTTTCTGTGATGCAGCGTCAAGGGTAACGGCAGCCATGGTCTCCGAGCTGATAGTCCATGCTGCTGCAAACGTCGTCGAACTGTTCGTGCAGATGGTTGTTGTCTTGCAAACGTCCCCATCTGTTGACTCAGGGATCGAGACGTGGCTGCACGATCCGTTACAGAGATGCGGATAAGGTGCCTGTCATCTCGACTGCTAGTGATACGAGGCCGTTGGGATCCAGCACGGCGTTCCGTATTGCCCTCCTGAACCCATCGATTCCATATTCTGATACCAGTCATTGGATCTCGACCAACGCGAGCAGCAATGTTGCGATACGATAAACCGCAATCGCGATAGGCTACAATCCGACCTTTATCAAAGTCGGAAACGTGATGGTACACATTTCTCCTCCTTATACGAGGCTTCAAAACTACGTTTCACCAAGCAACGCCGGTCAACTGCTGTTTGTGTATGAGAAATCAGTTGGAAACTTTCCTCATGTCAGCACGTTGTAGGTGTCGCCACCGGCGCCAACCTTGTGTGAATGCTCTGAAAAGCTAATCATTTGCATATCACGGCATCTTCTTCCTGTCGGTTAAATTTCGCGTCTGTAGCACGTCATCTTCGTGGTATAGCAATTTTAATGGCCAGTAGTGTATTTTCAAGTTCTGGAGCCTACTTACGCATCGATACCCCTTTCAAAAATGGGTTGTTAATATGATAAAAAAATTAATAAATTTTGTTTTTTCTTATTTCTTTTAGGGTGGGCATAAAGCACCCTCCCCACTTCCCTTGGTAATACACGTTACTGAAAATACGTTAGCATTGTGGGGTTTATCTTTTTTTGTCAGTAAATTTCTAAAAAATTTCTCCGCTTTCCTTTACCAGGGCATGCTCCACGGCCCTTCATGAGCTTTCATCGCCTATGGAAGTAAATTAGTCCGACTTGAGAGACCTGGGGAAGCGAGTGATGTCTTCCACTGGAGCATATGTACAGTGCCGCTGAAAGGACAACGGAGGAACGTAATTGGAACAGGAAGCAAATGCCAGAACCTTGCCCATCGCGAGCAATATTTTGACCAACTGAACCATGCAGGTAAGACTCACATGCCTGGATAGCTCAGCCGACAAGAGCACTGCTCCGGGAACGCAAGGTTCTCGGATCAAGTGCCGGTCGGGCACATTTTACTGATCTGGCAAGAAGCTTCTAAATGTCACAGTCTCCGCTGCAGAATGAAATATTACTTACGTAAATGTAATCCGCGTGATCAGCAAGATAGTGCAAAAGTCAAAAATAAATGTGAACAGCTTCATACAGTAACTCAGCATCTCAAAATAAGGTACTGGAGCGATCCTTAAGATGTTGTGGGCCGCGTTATGTCACACTGAATGAAAGACATGCTCAGTATGAATTGGTTAAATACACGAATCACACAGTAGCGATTAAAACACATGTATAGTCATGTGGTCTCTCCCCTTTGTGTTCTTTAATTCCCAGGATCTCCCACAACACCATAACGCAACACTATGGAAGCACTCATTCGAAAAAGCTACACATCAAACAGATCAGATGCCGGCACTATAAAACACGACCACTTCGACATTGCAGCAGATGCATGAGACGCCCCACAATGTTACCATGCTCAATAAGTGCAGACTGCTTCATTAAGTGAATAACACAGTGAGCATCGTGTGAAGTTGCGTCGTGGCGCGAAGCAGAAGCTAACAGGAACTTCCGCTCTCTGCGGAAGGTTCAAGGTCAGGTTGCAGGTAAACGCCGTGAGAGGCCTGCTTCTGGGACTGATGGCCTCTGTCAGATGCCTGCTGTTAATTAGTCGATGGTGCGGGTGGGCGCTAAACGGTCGTAGAAAGTTAACAAGCGAATACTTTCTGAGGAAGCGTCAATTAATTATCCATCTGATTATAACAAGATTAAAGACGAAACGATAACGACGGACGCAGGTAACTTTCTGCAACTTAACGATTCGATGTCGGTTTTTTGTTTGTATATAGGACGTCCCCAAGGTCTGTGTAGTCGTGTTTCTCTCGTGCAGTTTTTATTTGCCGACGCAGTCTTCGTCACCGTTAGGTATCATTACTAGGCGACTCATTGCTGTAGCGTTTGATCTACACCTATATTTACGTATCTACCTACTATGAGAACCAGTGTACGTGTGTGTGTGTGTGTGTGTGTGTGTGTGTGTGTGTGTGTGCGTGTGTGCAACATGCTCGAATGAAAGTGGTGCTAGCCCATGAAACGTGACGTCAGGACGTGAGCGTGCTTTGAGGGACAGCTCCTCCGTCTGCAAAGTTGTAGAGATTCACACACGATACATAAATGGAAGGTGGAGAGGTGGTGGTGGTGGTGGTTAGTGTTTAACGTCCCGTCGACAACGAGGTCATTAGAGAAGGAGCGCAAGCTCGGGTTAGGGAAGGATTGGGAAGGAAATCGGCCGTGCCCTTTCAAAGGAACCATCCCGGCATTTGCCTGAAACGATTTAGGGAAATCACGGAAAACCTAAATCAGTATGGCTGGAGACGGGATTGAACCGTCGTCCTCCCGAATGCGAGTCCAGTGGGTGGAGAGGGGAGGAAGGAAAGGAAAGTGACGGAATTAGTGATGCCAGCTGCGTCGGGACATTACGCAGAATCAGAGGCGACGAGTGAAAATGTGTGCCGGACCGGGATTCGAATCCCGGATCTCCTGCTTACTAGGCAGTTGCATTAACCACTGAGCCATCCGGACTTAGTGTGTCGCTCAGTATACTTAGTGTTGTCCGAGTCCACTTCGGTGGCTGTGTGGGCAGACTGTTAACCAGAGGGGTCCGGGTTCGATTCCTGGCCGAGGTTCTCTCCGCTCGGGACTGGGTGTTGTGTTGTCCTTAGTTCGTATCGTCGTAACTTATAACACTTCCGTCCGCTACTGCTATACCATAACCTTAAAGTTGGAGACAGGTCGTGAAATAAAACTATCTTGTTAAAGCAATTATGGTATAACTTAACAGAGCAGTGTTACCCTCTGAGAGGAATTTTGTTATGTTGACCGTGTTGTACCTAACGGAGTTGGCTTATCGGAAATGAAAGTCAGAATTACGTAAATATTTGAACAATACAAACAATATTTTACCTATCTACACTGTTTAAAGAACAAGGGAAACGGTCGCCAGCCTAATTAGGCAAGAGAATGATTAACATTCTTGTTTAAGAAAGTATGTATGAGTAACTTTAACGCAGCAAACACAACCTATATTTTGCCACACGCGAGTGCAATGAACTCTGACACCTACATATGTTCGCGGTTAAAATTGGAAGCTGACAGAGCAGAACAGACTATTTCCATAAATATAACAGATAACATTACACACTATTACTTTTCACACATTTTCCTAGCTGACATAAAATCGTAAATGTAATTCACTGCAAAATTATGAACTGCTCACAGGTTAAGTCTCTCTTAGCTAAATACTATTTTATCTAGAATGAAAGTTAATTGGAATTCACTAACAGGTTACTTCTCACTGTCTTTTGAATCCACTATTGCAGTTTTCCACTTTTACTACAGTGAGACACAATGTTGACAAATTTGCAAGAAACTGAATCAGCTTTTAAAATTTACTACAGGCAGCACTATGATCATTAATTAAGCAAAACTTTATAAGCGTCAGTTTTAAGAACTTTTAATCTTTAAAAGAAACAGCAAATTGTCTTTATTACCACAGTCTTCTACTTTCAAGTAAATGATTAAATAGGTGACTTTGAAACTGCACAAAACTTTAAATTGGACTGTTTGCATCACTGGGAGGCTTTCACAAAACTACATTTACTACTTCCCACACTTTCACTAAATCCACAGTAAATCTGAATACTCCCTTCTTACCAAAGATCAAACAACATTATTTAATTAACTATTTGGCCATGAGGCTTTAATTTTTTCCACAAACTGGGACACTCGGTAATCATAATTCAAATGGAGAGGAACCTGAGAGGTGTTGAGATAGGGAAAAATCAAAGTAGGTACATGAATTCAGTTATAAGTTACCTTGTTTTTGTGCACACTAAAACATCCAATGAGCTGATCCTTCACTGTACATTACAATAGTGCTCCATTAGAGTGATTGCGCAATGAGGTGGCGATTGCATGTTGGTAGGTGGAATTGCAGGTAGAATTGCTGGACTCTGTCATTTCTTGGTGTCGGTGATAGATACCAATTCCAGAATAGTTCCAGCTACACTCCTGGTGCACGTGCCCGTCGACCTGGGACCGGACCGCAGCGACGCACGGATGCACGCCAAGACCGTAGGATCCTACGCAGTGCCGTAGGGGACCGCACCGCCACTTCCCAGCAAATTAGGGACACTGTTGCTCCTGGGGTATCGGCGAGGACCATTCGCAACCGTCTCCATGAAGCTGGGCTACGGTCCCGCACACCGTTAGGCCGTCTTCCGCTCACGCCCCAACATCGTGCAGCCCGCCTCCAGTGGTGTCGCGACAGGCGTGAATGGAGGGACGAATGGAGACGTGTCGTCTTCAGCGATGAGAGTCTCTTCTGCCTTGGTGCCAATGATGGTCGTATGCGTGTTTGGCGCCGTGCAGGTGAGCGCCACAATCAGGACTGCATACGACCGAGGCACACAGGGCCAACACCCGGCATCATGGTGTGGGGAGCGATCTCCTACACTGGCCGTACACCACTGGTGATCGTCGAGGGGACACTGAATAGTGCATGGTACATCCAAACCGTCATCGAACCCATCGTTCTACCATTCCTAGACCGGCAAGGGAACTTGCTGTCCCAACAGGACAATGCACGTCCGCATGTATCCCGTGCCACCCAACGTGCTCTAGAAGGTGTAAGTCAACTACCCTGGCCAGCAAGATCTCCGGATCTGTCCCCCATTGAGCATGTTTGGGACTGGATGAAGCGTCGTCTCACGCGGTCTGCACGTCCAGCACGAACGCTGGTCCAACTGAGGCGCCAGGTGGAAATGGCATGGCAAGCCGTTCCACAGGACTACATCCAGCATCTCTACGATCGTCTCCATGGGAGAATAGCAGCCTGCATTGCTGCGAAAGGTGGATATACACTGTACTAGTGCCGACATTGTGCATGCTCTGTTGCCTGTGTCTATGTGCCTGTGGTTCTGTCAGTGTGATCATGTGATGTATCTGACCCCAGGAATGTGTCAATAAAGTTTCCCCTTCCTGGGACAATGAATTCACGGTGTTCTTATTTCAATTTCCAGGAGTGTATTTATCCATCCATCCGAGGCATTGGAAAGCGGCAGGAATTGCCTCTCTCTGATCCATCACAATATACAACTTTTACATTCGCAGTGCACAGTTTGGTAGCACGTCCCCGACTGACTCTTTGTTCCACCTTTTCCACCTAGCCAACCACAATTTGCGCGCGCTACACAGTTCCGTTCCCGAGGGGAACCACTATACCTGTAACATACAAACTAACTAGGAACCCTAAGTGAAGGTCAGCAGTTTACATAACAGCAAACAAACATTTTAAATAAAACAGAACATTTGCACGTATTAATATTTCTACAAAAAATTATTCACTCAAATTCCAAATGTATACAATAAGTTTTGTCTCCCTCCAATTGAGACAAAGAATTTAAATGACAGATGTACTACATTGCATAGAATCAAACCATGACATCAAAGTTTTAACAAAGAAAGGGGTACACAATTTTGTGTTATCGATTCAATCACATTTACAGTAGCTCAACAATATAACATTAAACAAAACAAAAGGCATAATAAATCTGTAATGCATTAGAGCTATGGTGTTACAAACTGACAAGAAAAGTGTCTCCAATACACTATCGTATCGTCTTTCTATTACTAAGACGGGTGAGTGGGCACGTACAGAAAGCCAATAATTTGGATTTAAAAAAAAAATGTAATATTGTCCCAAATGTTAAGCTTATCTTTATCGCGCTTCAGTGTGTTTTATTTTTGTGTTGCACAGTCACATTCTAAAAGTTATTCTGTGGCACCAATGGCAGTTTGACAGGCGTAGTGTGCTAGTATGCTGAAGCCTCGCAACATCCAGAAGTGCGACGGTGCGAACCATTAGTGTTGGTCCACAGTCAACTAATTTCGTCTTTCAGCAGCAGACGCAGCAACAGAAGAAAATCAGAAATATAAACTGACTATCGAGATCATCGCTGTCGGGGAAGGCATCAAGCATGGAGCAATAATCTTCATTTGGTCTTCACCTGTCATCGAGTCTTCGATTACTACCACACGTCCCATGGTAGCCCACGTGAATGTCCCCCACTGCACCTGTTCCCAAGGGCCTATGTCAGTCGCGCAGCGCATGTTTCGAGCAGCCCTTCTCCTAGGTGATGACGGCGTATCCAGCCACGACCCGTGATCTGGTAGAACGAGACACGTAATTCGTCCAACCATGCTAGATGTTTCTACAGAACCAACGTCCAGTCCCAGTGACTGCTATCGTCACTGACAATGTCGTTGGGCCAAGACGTGAACACGATGGGTTCGTCTACTGCGGAGCCCAAGTTCAACAATGTGCGCTCAGTGGTGTGCTCCGAAACACGTACACCTGCACCAGTTTGTACTCTGTCTTAATGTCTGCCACAGATATCCACCCATCCTGCTTCACAGAGCGGGCAACTCTCCGACGTCCAGGTTCTTTGAGGATGTAATTCCTGTTTTGTATCTATATCGATACTTCTGTGACGTTTTGTAGTGTTGCTCATATAAAATGTAGTATCTGCCATGGAATTCCTTTGACTATGAATACATGTTTCAGCTATGTGAAACTTTTAAACGATGTTGTTTAAATTATGCTTGTGGATTTAAATAACTAATGAAATGATTGTTATATTATGTATTATAAATGACTTGGTCCATAATCAGGGAAAGCAGGGTTAAATGTAAAAGATATGGGCAAGCCCTGCGGCTATGGAAGTAGCCCGGCAGAGTGGAAAAGGTGTGGTTGGACCGCAAGTGGCAACTCGTCGGTTGTGAGGGGTAAGGAGTCTGGGCTGAGCAGAGCTGTGGTCAACACCTCGCTAGCCGTAGCGGATCATAGTGGCTCATATTCCTGGAGTTTTGAGGCCAGAAGAGCTTAAGGGCAGTATTTATGGGCTTCGGATGCTGTATTTGGTGACCTCTACAATAGGCCTATCAAAGTGAATTTAATTCCGTGTGTCCTAATTTATTATGAGAAGGTGGTTGAACTTGAATTTAATGTTGTGTTGTCAGTTGCACAGCCAATTATATTTTTGATTAGGTCACAATACTGCTTATGGAAGGACATTTGTTACTGTAGTACGTCCGACCTTTGTATATGGACAGTGAGTGTACTAATGTGTGCAAACTTAGCTTACCACTTAGCTCGCAAATGGACAAAACATCTGAACTGTCTTCTCAACGCCATGGTGTCAAACAGACATTCTAAATAAATATGATCCTGGCGCTGTAAGGCAGCTAGTATCATGTGCGGATCATCACAAACATCATTAGAAATACTGCTGTCACGTACCTAGAATGCATGAATTAATGACAGTGAAAGTTTGGGGTCTATTCTAGAAAGACAAAACGGCTATTCCCTTTTATATTTTACGTATAATTTATCAACTGTTGCTTTCAAGGACCAAGTGACAAACAACAATAATGTTCAATTACTTTTGACAATAACAAAATATTTAATTCTTGGACATATTGAAATGATGCTTATTGAAATCGTTATCTCTACAAAATGGTTCAAATGGCTCTGAGCACTATGGGACTCAACTTCTGAGGTCATTAGTCCCCTACGACTTAGAACTAGTTAAACCTAACTAACCTAAGGACATCACAAACATCCATGCCCGAGGCAGGATTCGAACCTGCGACCGTAGCGGTCTTGCGGTTCCAGACTGCAGCGCCTTTAACCGCACGGCCACTTCGGCCGGCGTTATCTCTATACTTGAAAATTTTTTATCACAGGAAAAAATGATCATTAAATAACCTCATCCACGTATTTAAATCTATGTTGTAGCTAGTCAATGCACTGAGTAGGTGGAGAATAAATTTACTTTTTGTAGCAATGAAAAAAACTCCCATGTACTTAATGTGAGGGTAGGTAAGTATCCTAGCCTTTGATATTCAATGGTCAAAGTGTATGCTAGGTGGAGTGAGCAAAATCTAGGCTCATTGTTTACTGTGGCCTAATGCACGGTGGTACTTTACTAAGCGGCATCAGCAGTTGGGTTGTCTCCGTGCTGGATCTGACACGCTAATTCCCTACTCTGGCCTTGACTGAATTCACTCAGTTGCAACTTTCCTGCATTCCATAGAATGTTAATCTTTCCCTAGTCGAAATGATGGCTATTGCACACTCACTGTGTGTTGGAGCGACGTGCACAATTTCCTTGCCCCCAAAAATTACCGCAGGAATAATTAACTACCGCTTTGCTATCTGTCGCCACGATACTTGAAGCGTATCGTCCTCACTTCGCAGAAAGCAAAACTCTCAACGTCCTCGCTTATTTCCACACACTTGTGCTGTCCGCGGTGAGGCAAGAGAGAGAGATAGAATTTTAGGTCTCAAGATGCTTTTATATAATGGTGATCTCTCAACCGTGTCGCGTCTGCGTCGCCAAGTATGGCTTCAGCCATTCACCTACTTGCTAGAGGTGAATACATTTTTATTTTTCTTACTGGGTTGCAGCCTAGCTCTGTTATTGCCTTGCAGCCACTTACTCTCGGTCCCGGCCATATTTACGTTAAAAGGAATAATGTATTGTCCTGGCCTTATACCTTTCTGCGCTGAAGCTCACCGTTCTCCTGGTAAATGGGAGTTTTACGATATCATTAACCACCGGCTCGGTTCGTCTCCAAAATGCGTTTCAGTTTAACTTGTTTGTTCATGCCAGTCCATATATTGGTAGACATTGTTTTGCTAGTTTTCGGTGCATGAGATTAACTGCAATTGCCTTTTTTTGATATAATTATTATTTTCTGAGGATCTCATACTGTATCGTCCTATCGTTATGGATCAAGCTCATGTAAGGTCCGTAAAATCCGGATGCCTTACATTATTTAAAGAGTTATAAAATGGTTCAAATGGCTCTGAGCAGTATGGGACTTAACTTCTGAGGTCGTCAGTCCCTTAGAACTTGGAACTACTTAAACCTAACTAACCTAAGGACATCACACACATCCATGCCCGAGGCAGGATTCGAACCTGCAACCGTAGCGGTCGCGCGGTTTCAAACCGTAGCGCCTAGAACCGCTCGGACACTCTGGCCGGCTAAAGAGTTATAGTTTCTTGTGCTTTGCTTAATTAATAATAATGATAAAAATACTTACCATTTCTCATAGATACTGGTGTAGTTTTGTTAATTAGCATGGTTCTTAAAAACATGAAAGTTTAAGGGCTCCCATGTCTAGGCTAGCTAGTAAATGAAGCAATGCAAAGGCTCCTTCAGCGCCCGTGTAGTTAGATTTTCATTCTGTTTAGTTGCTTGGAAGCGAGTTTAAGAAACAACTATTTACTGTGTTATCTATTCTAATGCAAGTTCCACATCTACATCTACATGGTTACTCTGCAATTCACACTTAAGTGCCTGGCAGAGGGTTCATCGCACCATTTTCATACTACTACTCTACCATTCCACTCTCGAATGGTGCGTGGGAAAAAGGAGCACCTAAATCTTTCCGTTCGAGCTCTGATTTCTCTTATTTTATTATGATGATCATTTCTCCCAATGTAGGTGGGTGTCAACAAAATATTTTCGCATTCGCAAGAGAAAATTGGTGATTGAAATTTCGTAAATAGATCTCACCGTAAAGAAAACCGCCTTTGTTTCAGTGACTGTCACCCCAACTCGCGAATCATATCAGTGACACTGTTACCCCTATTGCGCGATAACACGAAACTAGCTGCCCTTCTTTGCACTTTTTCGATGTCCTCCGTCAATCCTACATGGTAAGGATCCCACACCACATCGCGCAGCAATATTCCAGCCGAGGACGGACAAGTGTAATGTAGGCTGTCTCTTTAGTGGCTTTGTCGCATCTTCTAAGTGTTCTGCCAACAAAGCGCATTCTTTGTTTCGCCTTCCCCACATTATTATCTATGTGGTCTTTCCAATTTAAGTTGCTCGTAATTGTAATTCTTGGTATTTGGTCGAATTGACAGCCCTCAGTTTTGTGTGATTTATTGTGTACCAAAATTTTATCGGATTTCATTTAGTACCCATGTGGATGCCGTCGCACTCTTCTTCGTTTAGTGTCAATTCCCACTTTTCGCACCATACATAAATTCTCTCTAGATCATTTTGTAACTGGAATTGATCGTCTGATGATTTTACTAGACGGTAAATTACAGCGTCATCTGCAACCATTCAAAGGGATCTGCTCAGATTGTCACCTAGATCATTTATGTAATTTAGGAACAGCAGAGGGCCTATGACACTACCCTGCGGAATGCCAGATATCACTTCTGTTCTACTCTATGATTTACCGTCTATCACTACGAACTGTGACCTCTCTGAGACGAAATCACGAATCCAGTTACACAACTGAAACGATACTCCATATGCACGCAATTTGATTAATAGTCGCTTGTGAGGAACGGTATCAAAAGCCTTCTGGAACTCTACTAATATGGTATCGATCTGAGCTCCCTTGACGACAGCACTCATTACGTCATGGGAATAAAGAGCTATTTGTGTTGCACAAGAACGATATTTTCTTAATCCGTGTTGGTTATGTATCAATAAGTCATTTTCTTCAAGGTGATTCATAATGTTCGAGTATAGTATAAGTTCCAAAATCCTACTGCAAATTGAGGTCAGTGATATGGGTCTGTAATTCAACGGATTACTCCTATTTCCTTTCTTGAATATTGGTGTGACCTGGGCTACTTTCCAGTCTTTAGGAACAGACCTTTCGTCGAGTGAGTGGTTGTATATGATTGCTAAGAAAGGCACTATTGTGTCTGCATACTCTGAAAGGAACCTGATTGGTATACCATCTGGACCGGAAGACTTGCCTTTCTTAAGTGATTTGACTTGTTTCGCAACACCTAAGATATCTACATTTATATCACTCATGCTAACAGCAGTTGTGGTTTCGAATTCTGGAATATTTACTTCGTCTTCTTTCGTGAAGGAATTACGGAAAACTGTATTTAGTAACTCCGCTTTAATGGCACCATCATCGGTAACATTTACATCGCTATCGCGCAGTGATGGTATTGGCTGTTTTTTGCCACTGGTGTACTTTACAAACGACCAGAATATCTTTGGGTTTTCTGCCATATTATGAGACAATATTTCATTGTGAAAACTATTAAAACCATCTCGCATTGAAGTCCGCACTAAATTTCGAGCTTCAATGATTCTTAGTCTTGGGGATTTTGCGTTCTTCTGAATTTGGCATAGATTTTTTCGTTGTTTCTGCAACATTGTTCTGACGTTGGTTAATGCACAGGCATAGATACCCTTGAACTAAGCAATGAAGTAACAGGGTATGATCATTATCAGACTCCCTGATATAATTCAGAATCATTTCAAGCTTTTTCCTGTTCAGTATTGCTACTACACTGCTGGCCACCGTAAATGCAACACCAAGAAAGACAAGAGGTAGCACAACAAAAAAATTTATTTTGTAGATAACATGTTGACCAAGTATCAAATGATTACGTTTACAGACGTCTGTGACATGTGGTTCCTGCCAGAATCAGTAGCCAGAGTAGCCGCCATTGTTGGAGATCACCGCTGCCACACATCTCGGCATTGAGTCAAAGAGACGTTGGATGTGTTCCTGGGGTACAGCAGCCCAAGCAGCTTCCACACGTTGCCAAAGATCATCTGGTGTGGCAGCTGGGGATGTAATCTGGGTCACTCGTTGAGCAACCATGGACCACATGTTTTCTATCGGCGAAAGATCCGGAGAGTGAGCCGGCCAGGGAAGCAATTCAATCTGGCTATTGACGAAGAACCTTTGGACAATGCGTGCCACGTGTGGTCGCGCATTATCCTGTTGAAATATGGCTGTGGCCGAGCCCTGAAGGTAAGGAACGACAACTGGCTCCAGCACCTCGGATATGTAGCGCCGGCTATTTAAAGTACCGGCAATGCGTACTAGAGGCGTGCGAGAGTAGTATCCAATACCGTCCCATACCATAATACCCGGTGCAAGACCAGTGTGGCGGTGCATAATGCAGCTGTCCAGCATCCTCTCTCCACGGTGTCTCCACACTCGAATCCGACCATCGTGGTGCTGCAGACAGAAGCGTGCCTCGTCACTAAAGACAACGTCATTCCATTCTGCCGTCCACATCCGTCTGTCATCACACCATTGGCGACGGAGACGTCTGTGGTTCTGCGTCAATGGTAGACGAAGCAATGGACGTCTTGCGGACAGACCACTCTGCTGTAAACGGCGTCGAATGGTACGCGCAGACACTGGATGATGCGTTACAGACGCAATGTGCTGTGCTATGGTTCGGGATGTCACTGAGCGATCCGTCACTGCCATGCGCACAATTTGCCTTATCAGCACGTGCAGTGGTGCACCGAGGTGAATGCGATCGACCACGTCAGTCCGTCGTACCCTCCTGCATCCAACGGTCACATATCCGCATTACAGTTGTTTGGTTTCGTCCAACACGACTAGCGATTTCTCTGTATGATAATCCACAATCTCGGTAAGCCACTATCCTTCCTCTGTCGAACTCGGATACTTGATCAAACGATGTTCGCTGTTGTCTACGAGGCATAACTGATCGTCTTGTGAAACAACCACAAGGTAAACACACGTGCCGAACGTACACTCGTCGAAATCGCCAAGCCTTAAATGGCGCTATGAGGTGGCGCCAGAGGCGCGCGTGATGTGCGTCTGCACTGAAATTCTTATCAGTTGCATATCTCATCGCTGCAAACCCATGGTGTAAATTTTACTTGATTCGGATGCTTCCTTCAGGGTGTTGCATTTACGGTGGCCAGCAGTGTAGTTTCATGTGTGTCGGTAGTTGGTTTTATGTACTATTGTAACTAGTTCATTTAAGGCACGTGTTGTTGAGAGGCATATGTTGCTGTTTACTATCTTATTGCCCATTTGTTTATCTGACTTACTAGTTAGTAGCACATTTATCTGTAGGTTTAGGCTACTGTGTTGTAGTGTGAACAGATATAAGGAAAGAGTTTAGTGTGTGTGAAGGAAGGTTTGGTTAGCCTCAGCATTACCTTCTACTTTATCATATTGCTTGACACGAGAATGCCTAATTAGGCGGGCGACCGCTTTTAATAGGTAATGTTACAACTTACTTTTGTGCTGGGAGAACGTCGGTTCCAGACCCACTTTTTACCATTGTTTATAATCTGCTGGAGTGTTTCGGAAACGATTACAAGTTTTATTGTAGGTTATCTCGGAGTCACAAATACTTAAAAATTCGTCACAGAGGTATAATGTTAGCATCGACTGCCGTTTTAAGGTGGCTGGTGGTAACGTTACAAGGAGACAGGAAAGTCCATCACCTTGTCGCCTTTTCATGGTTTCACCCTCCTTCAAGCGTTATCCATTATTCCGACAGCAGCACGCAAATAGCTCAAGAACGCCACGGTTTCTGAGACGGTTGTTTCCTGGCGCCGAGCGGTAGCAATCTGTCTTTTGTCGCAGTCACTTACGTCAAAAGCTTTCCCCATTAGCGGCCTATATCGTCGCTAGAATTATTGTCATTTTTGTCTCTATTCCACTTGTACAGGATGTTTCATTAAATGTGTATAACTCTGTAACTTACACAAATATAGGTGACAGGAATATTTAATGAGACAGTTCCAGATAAGAAGAGTTACACTTTATATGGGATTGTGAACGTAGGTTATTATTTTCCAGAGTGTGTTACAGCAGCGACATATTTTTTTAATAGAACATTAGTATTTCGTATCATGTAGCTGGTGTATTTAAACCAGCTGTATATAAAACAATTTATATCAAATTTTTATCAGGTTTAGTTTGGGAGCTAGAAACCATAAAAGTACCAAGGTTGGATGCAAAATACTGTACTTAATACTTGGCTCTGTTAAAATGGATGGTCTGGTGGAAGAATGTTGATGTAGGTAAAGTGTTGAAACGTGTGCCTATGTTCCTGAACGCACAACGAAATTCGCCTTCTAAACTATCTGTAAACATCATGTAACGCTGCCTGTGTCACGAGGTGACAAGCTTCCTCGATGGCTGTTAGCTGTCATGTTTAGTTAGACTTCCAACGTCACCTTACATTGGCGTTTGCACGGCATGTCAAATTGCAGGAACAAACATGGTTCAGTATGCCTTCCATCTGTGTGGCACATAGTAGACTGACGCAGATTTCACCCGTACCGCCTGTCACTTTCACAGGAGCTGCATGGGAACAATGTCAATCGGAAAGCTACTTTCTGCGAATGGGGAGAGCTTCATTTCGCTCTGGGCCCCTTACGAAGTGTTATGTTCTCCAATGAATTCACGTTCATATATTGTTGTGCAGTGAACCGTCATAATATGCATTACTGGGCCATGGAAAATCCTAGGTGAGTACGTCTTGTCGAACGTCAACAGAGGTGGTCCATTAATGTGTGGAATCCTTGTGGATGAAATCATCGGTACGCACTACTTCGCAGGCAGAGTGACAGGTGAGATGTATCGAGGTTTTATTGTCGACAATGTAAGTTCTCTCCTTGTCTGTCTAAACACTAGAGGCCGTATGTAGATGCAGCATAATGGGCACTCAGCCCCTAATGCGCAGGCTCGAATCCTGCCTCGGACATGGATGTGTGTGACGTCCTTAGGTTAGTTAGGTTTAAGTAGTTCTAAGTTCTAGGAGACTGATGACCTCAGTAGTTAAGTCCCATAGTGCTCAGAGCCATTTGAACCTTACTGCGCGTGGTGTTGTGCAAGAACTGAACAACAGACTTCTTGGAAGATTTGGGGGTGTTCCATGGTCGCCAGGAATGCCCTGCATGGTCTCCCGTTTTAACACTAGTAGATTTATTTTTCTGGAGTTATCTAAGATATCGTGTTTATGCCACTGAACCCACAACCCCAGACGACTTTAAACGACACACCGAGGACGTTTTTCGCTCCGTGACACCGGCGACGTTACATAGCGTCGACAGGTCGTTTCGAAGGCGAACTGCGTTTTGCATTCAGGAACATGGGCACACATTTGAACCTCACACTTGCATCAACAATCCGCTACTGGAACATGCATCTGCACACAGCTACATCTTTCGTACAGCGTGTTGCATCCACCCCTAAAACTCGGAAGTTTTCTAGGTCCCGAACTACACGCGATATAAATGTGATTTGTACTGATATGAACGTAGTTGGTTTAAATACATCATCTACATAACAGAAAAAAATAACATTTATTTTAAAAAATTGTATCTCGTTGCTGCCACTCTCTGGAAAATAACTCAATTTACTATGGTCACACCCCGCCGAAAGTGTAACTTTGTAAATTTGGACCCAACACAGTAAACATTCCTGTCAACTATTACTTCGTAAGTCACATGCTCATACACTAATCGGAAACACCATCACCTCGTCATGTGCCCGTAATGCCGCTAGGCGGCACACAGTCTAGCAATGGACGCGGGTCGTAATGTTTTCGCTCATCATTGTATTACGAGAGCAACCCAAAAATTAAATGCAGTTCAGCGAAGGAATTGCATTGCGGAAAGAATGTTGCAGGTAACATCGTTTCTCCACATAACCTTGTTTAACCTCTATGTACTTAGTCTGTCTCCTGACAGACTTCCTAATTTCATCTGGAAAGAACTTAGTGCCGTCGTCGGTGTGTATACACTTTTACGTCTTCTATAAACGCAATGAAAACTACGATTCGCGCCGGTGATTCTTAGTTGGAATAAGCAGGATCAAGGAGCAAGCTGAGGCCCATGCGGTGCGTGCTCCAGCAAGTCAAAACCAAGATTTTGAATGCTGGATTTTTTACCAGTTGTTCGAAGCTGACTTTATACTGAAGCAAAGTCACACATTTTAAAAGCTCACCTTTCCTCTTTTTTTGAAATTTGGTTTCAAACCTCTCAGTGGGTTACAGAAGCAGTCAGTATTCATTAATTGACTCTGTAATGAATCAGCAGCGGAACTTCCGTATCCCCTAACACTGTCATCATCGACATCTCTGCAGAAACTTAGAGTTTTTGAATTGTTTTGCTGCAATCGAAGTTTGAAGTTAGAACACCACACACTGCCACTCACTCAGAGGTTCGTTCCACGCTTGTCAGCAATCACTATGCGAATCTCCTAAGCGTCTCATGTGTGATTTCGGCATTTCCATCACTTCCTCACTGCCCAGTGATCACAAAGTTTGCAATAGTTTAGAAATTTATGGACAAGAGCAAATACTGAAACTTGACTAATATGGAGCTCGTGCATAGTGTCGTCGCTTGTGGCACGGCGATCTTCACGAATCCTAGGCGCGCAGTCCGGAACCGCGCGACTGCTACGGTCGCAGGTTCGAATCCTGCCTCGGGCATGGACGTGTGTGATGTCCTTAGGTTAGTTAGGTTTCAGTAGTTCTAAGTTCTAGGGGACTGATGACCACAGATGTTAAGTCCCATAGTGCTCAGAACTTTTTTTTTTTCACGAATCATTCGCTCACCTGACTCAATGTTCCCGTCCGTTTTCCAAGTACATGTCCACCTGAACCCTATTTGACACAGAAAGATACGCATCTACTTTTAAAACGATTTAACCACACGTAAATGTTTCATTCGCTGAGACATCTGTCAACACATTTCTGCTGGATTCAGCCAATTATCGCAGTAGCTTTAGTCTCTTCACAGCACAGACAACGAACCACTTCCTTTATTCTTTTAGTAGTGCATACAGATTAAGGGTATTCATAATAAAAAGATCTGAAATCATTGCGAATAGAAATAATCAGTAACCCAACACAGCTAATGTCCAAGAACAGCACTGAGGTTAAGGCACTCCGTTCCTTTCTCAGTGCCGACGGTTTCTGAAGGAAAATCCGAGGAATAGGGGTAGCGTCTTTGATTCATAATCAAAACATCTTCGGTCCCAGTTTCGAACACAGCCGCTGCTTAAATTCTGATTAATAATCAGCATTCGCGGTCGAGGACTTCCGGCAGAAGTCACCCTCATTCCTCCAACGGCCTTGTTAAAGAGGGCGGAGGAGCGGACAGAGGTTCAGGACACTCTCTTGTCCTAGGGGTGGGAAACTGCCCCTAAAAGCCGAATAATCAGCAATGATCTATGGCATGAGGATGCAGAAGGCAATGGAAACCACCGCATTGAAGACACACAGGACATGTGGCCTGTAGTTGAAGAAGTGTCGTGATGATCTCTCCATTGGCAAAAGATTTCGGAGTAGTCCCCCATTCGGATCTCCAGGAGGACACTGCCAAGAGGGAGGCTATCATGAGAAAAATATTGAATAATCAACGGAAGGATAACGTTCTTCGAGTTGGGGCGTGGAACGTGTCGAGCTTGACCGTTGTAGGGAAACTAGAAAACCTGAAAAGGGAAATGCAAAGGCTCAATCTAGATATAGTAGGGGTCACTGAAGTGAAGCAGAAAGAAGACAAGGATTTCTGGTCAGATGAGTATAGGGTAATATCAAATGCAGCAAAAAATGGTATAACGGGAGTACGATTCGTTATGATTAGGAAGGTAGGGCAGAGACTCTGTTACTGTGAACAGTTCAGTGACCGGGTTGTTCTTACCAGAATCGACAGCAAACCAACACCGACAACGATAGTCCAGGTATACATGCCAACGTCGCAAGCTGAAGATGAAGAGATAGAGAAAGTGTATGCGGATATTGAAACGGTAATACAGTATGGAAAGGGGGATAAAAATCTAATAGTAGTGGGGGACTGGATGCATTTGTAGAGGAAGAAGTAGAAGAAAAGGTTACAGGAGAATATGGGCTTGGGACAAGGAATGCGAGAGGAGAAAGGCTAATTGAGTTCTGTAACAAGTTTCAGCTAGTAATAGCGAATACTCTGTTCAAGAGTCACAAAAGGGGGAGGTATACTTGGAAAAGGCCGGGTGATAAGGGAAGATTTCAGTTAGATTTCATCATGCTCAGACAGAGATTCCGAAATCAGATACTGGATTGTGAGGCGTACCCAGGAGCAGATATAGACTCTGATCACAACATAGTAGTGATGAAGAGTAGGCTGAAGTTTAAGACATTAGTTAGGAAGGATCAATACGCAAAGAAGTGGGATGCGAAAGTACTAAGGAATGACGAGATATGGTTGAATTTCTCTAAGGCTATAGATACAGCAATAAGGAATAGCAATAGGCAATATAGTTGAAGAGGAATGGACATCTCTAAAAAGGACCATCACAGAAGCTGGGAAAGAAAACATAGGTACAAAGAGGGTAACTGCGAAGAAACCGTGGGGAACAGAAGAATTACTTGACTTGATCGATGAAAGGAGGAAGTAGAAAAATGTTCCGGGAAACTCAGGAATTCAGAAACACAAGTCGCTGAGGATTGAAATAAATAGGAAATGCAGGGAAGCTAAGACCAAATGGCAGCAGGAAAAATGTGAAGACATCTAAAAAGAAATCATTGTCGACAGGACAGACTCAGCACACAGGACAGTCAGAACAACCTTCTATGTGGTAACATTAAGAGTGCAACGGGAATTCCACTGTTAAAAGCAGAGGAGAGAGCGGATAGGTGGAAAGAATATATTGAAAGCCTCTATGAGGGGGAAGATTTGTCTGATGAGATACAAGAAGAAACAGGAGTCGATTTAGAAGAGATAGGGGATCCAGTATTGGAAACAGAATTTGAAAGAACTTTGGAGGACTTAAGATCAAATAACGCAGATGGGATTGATACAATTCCATCAAAATTTCTAAAATCATTGGGGGGAAGTGGCAATAAAACGGCTATTCATGTTGGTGTGTAGAATATGAGTCTGGCGACATACCATCTGACTTTCGGAAAAGTATCATCAACGCAATTCCGAAGACGGCAAGAGCTGACAAGTGCGAGAATTGTCGCACAATCATCTTAACAGCTCATGCATCCAAGTTGCTTACAAGAATAATATACAGAAGAATGGAAAAGAAAATTGAGGACGCGCTGCACGACGATTAGTTTGTCTTTAGGAAAAGTAAAGGCACGAGAGAGGCAATTCTGATGTTGCGGTTGATAATGGAAGCAAGACTAAAGAAAAACCAAGACGTGTTCATAGGATTTGTCGACCTGGAAAAAGCGTTCGACAATGCAAAATGATACAAGATGTTCGAAATTCTGAAAAAAGTAGGGTTAAGCTATAGGTAGAGACGGGTGGCATACAATATATACAACAGCCAAGAGGGAATAATAAGAGTGGACGACCAAGAACAAAGTGCTCTTATTAAAAAGGGTGTAAGACAAGGTTGTAGCCTTTCGCCCCTACTGTTCAATCTGTATATCTAGGAAGCAATGATGGAAATAAAAGAAAGGTTCAGGAGAGGGATTAAAATTCAAGGTGAAAGGATATCAATGATACGATTCGCTGATAACATTGCTATCCTGAGTGAAAGTGAAGAAGAATTAAATGATCTGCTGAACAGAATGAACAGTCTAATGAGTACAAGAATTGATTGAGAGTAAATCGAAAAACGACGAAGCTAATGAGAAGTAGTAGAAATGAGAACAGCGAGAAACTTAACATCAGGATTGATGGTCACGAAGTAGATGAAGTTAAGGAATTCTGTTACCTAGGCAGTAAAATAACCAATGACGGACGGAGCAAGGAGGACATCAACGGCAGACTAGCAATGGCAAAAAGGGCATTCCTGGCCAAGAGAAGTCTACTAATATCAAATATTGGCCTTAATTTGAGGAAGAAATTTCTGAGAATGTACGCCTGGAGTACAGCATTGTATTGTTGTGAAGCATTGACTGTGGGAAAACCAAAACAGAAGAGAATCGAAGCATTTGAGATGTGGTGCTACAGACGAATATTGAAAATCTGGTGGACTGATAAGGTAAGGAATGAGGCGGTTCTGATCAGAATTGGAGAGGAAAGTAATATGTGGAAAACACTGATAAGGAGAAGGGACAGGATGATAGGACATCTGTTAAGACTTGAGAGAATGACCTCCATGGTACTAGAGGGTAAAAACTGTAAAGGAAGGCAGAGATTGGAATACATCCAGCAAATAATTGAGGACGTAGGTTGTGTTACTCGGAGATGAAGAGGTTAGCATAGGACAGGAATTCGTGACAGGCCGCATCAAACCAGTCAGAAGACTGATTAAAAAAAGGTTGTTCTTTTATTCTGAAATAATCACTTTATTTCATTATTTTTACCAGTTATATAATTACATTCACTTTGGACTTATCAAGTTACATCACTATAAAAACTGTTATGCCTGCAGGATGTTAAATTCCACTATTAACCCTTGAGCAAGTCTTGTAACTGTGTCACCATACATAACACACAAAACTGCATTGACTTAGCTACTGAAATGTAAACACGTTTCATATGGCCAGTGGATGCAAATGAACGATCTAAGTACGGTGTCAAAACTTATCTCATTGTAAGATGTTGACCATGCCACTGAGCCGTGGCTGGCTCGCTTCATGCCTTGTTTTTTTTTTATCATCGATTGCAGTCCAATGGTGTCTTATTTCGTCTTCAGTTGCCGCCATAACCTTGCTGTCTTCTGTCCATGAGCTGCAGCAGCAGCTGTACTATCTTTGGTGTGGCGGATATATTTTCCGGGTGTGCTGTGTGTGGCAGCCGGTCGGTCGGGGCAGAGCAGCGAGGAAGTCTCCGTGGCGCTTAGTCAGGCCGGAGCCGCTGGCGGCGTGCACGCGCCGTTTGAGTTGTGAGGCGCTTTTTGCGAGGGTTACGAGGTTCGTCGCCCACCGATCCTTGACGCTAAAGTTGAGTGCTCACTTAACCTACTATCAAGCCTCAACTGCTAGCACATCTCTTCGTTTGATCCTGGTTGTCGCTTTCTGGGAGACTCCCGCGAGCAACAATATGTGTGCATTAAAGTCGGCTAGAATTGCAGCCTTCTTCCTGTATGGTGTTTAACTTAATTTAATTCATTCCTTCATTAATGAAGTGTACCAGCGGTATATTCTGCCTTGTGGCCGTTGACGTTCCGATGACCTGCCCTGGCCGTTGATGTAGTTTTTGGCAGTGTAGTTTCTTCGTCATGTTGATGCTGCCCAGCACGGTATGTAGTTCGACAGCTGAGGTGTTGTTGGTAGTTTTGGGCATTCATTCTGACTCGGATGGATTGGGCACCAGTATCCAGAACGTTGTGCTATTGGCATCTTGTTGTCGTTTTGCTGGTCGGGTGGAGCAGAACTGATCTTGTTGGTTGGTTCGTCGGCTGGCTTTCGGTTGGGTTGCCTTCCAATTAAGAGGTTGTCGGTCTGGGTGCTAGTCTCACCTAAACGTGCGTTAGTGTTACCTTCCTAGGCCAAGCCTTGGAACCTTCTGAGCGCCGCTCCTTGTGTTTTACATAGTGTTTTAGTCTTAACTCCTCTGTGTGGCCTTCAGCCGAGTATTAGCTTATCAAAATTGCAAGGCTTTTCTTCTTAGGCCTTAAGTCGTAAAAATAAATTGTTTCTTGTTTGGTGTGTGGCCTTCAGCTGGGTTTCAGCCTTTCAAAATTAAAACTGAAAATTCCTTGTGCCTAGGCCTTAAGTCATAAATTGGTTTCAGGTTGGTATGTGGCCTTCAGCCGCGTTTTCAGCCTTTTCAAATCAAAAGTTGAAAAATATTGTCTAAGCTTTAAGCCGTAAGAAAGATTTTCTAGTTTTTGTGTGGCCTTCAGCCGAGTTTTCAGCCTATTTAGATTAAACTTTGAAAATCTTTGTCTCGGCCTTCAGCCGTCATACTGTTCTTGATTAATGTGAGGCCTTGAGCCAAGTTCTATGGGAAAAATTTAAGCTAAGGCTTTCACCCTATTTATATTGAAGACAAATTTTTTTTAAAGAAGTGAAACGTCCATAAGAATTCCTGTAACTCAATTCCTTGCTTAGGCCTTGTGCCTTGGATTTTCGATGTGGCATTCAGCTGATCTAAATTAAATCAAAGCAGGTCTTTCGTTAAAAGCTTGAGAGTTTTGATTCTTGCTTGTGTGATTGTGTGTTTTAAGAAATAAAGTTTATATGTTGAGTGCAACTGTCAGTAACTTATTTTGGCCCCTTTCCACAAATGTAACCACATCCGCTCTGTCCTGCTAGCCCAGGGATTTCAGCCACGTGTTCTTTCATTTTAATAGTTACACTAAGTCGTTTTCGAGTGTTAAGTATGCTGTCACTGTGTCAAATCTGTATCAGCGTTGCTCTTTTATCATTTTCACATTGTCTTCTTGTGATGTGATACTACCGCCTGTGTTTACTATGGTTGTACGAAATTCCTTTTAGCAACGCCATGGAACTGTGCTATGGAATAAAGTGAATATTAAAAGAAACTGATTACGCCAGTAAATGACTTCCTCTAGGAATAATATAAATATGTTATGTATGGTGCATTGTCATATTGTAAGATGACTACCACTGATTGAAACTGGCGTTTCGGCTGCGGCCACAGTGGTCGTGGATGTGCCTTCGTGTTTATTCAATGACAGTTATTTTACTATATGAAGCTGCATCATACCCAGAATACTTTAACGTCAAGTGACTGGTCACGGCAGCCTAAGAAATTGTAAAATTACAGCATCTGTGGAACCAAACATAAAGAACACTTTGGAATTTATAACTTCGCCAAATAGTTAATTGTTCCAAGAAACTTCGGGCGAGCTGGCGGATGTTGCCGCAATGTTTCGGCGTAGAGTCTTCTGGCCATCTTCGCCTGTGCACTCCGGAAGTACATTGAGCCTCCCTGTTTAAAACCGGCTTGGCGCATGCTTTACCATCATCAGCACCAACCGTCTGGAAGTCTCTGACACTAGTTTCGTTTGTTGATACTCTGTTCGTACACAGAGTGGTAGGGGTCACTCCCCTACGTCGTTTGCTTGTGTCATCGAGAATGTCTTCTCTCTCTGTTCTCTGTGTGTGTGTGTGTGTGTGTGTGTGTGTGTGTGTGTGTGTGTGTGTGTACGTGTGTACATCATCTCTTTGTGTGTCATCATTTTCTTGCCTCCGTCGCCGTCGCTGTTTCTTTGACCCGCAATGGACACTACAGTTAGCTCCGTCATTTACACCACCCCCTCCTCTGCTCCCATTATCACGACGTGGAGTGCTTTCTCTCACCCACCATCCTATGTCCACCCACCCCTTCCAACAATACCGTCCCCATCCGCAGTCACGTCTTTTGCCTACCCTGCTCTTCCAATGACCTCTTCCACGTCTCCTGCCATATCCTTTGCCTATCTCCCACTACCAACGTTTCCCACACCAACCGTCTCTCCTGCTACTCCTGCAAAAACAACAACTCGTCGAGCTACCGGCGCAGTGACTGAAACCACGTTATCATTGAAGTGTGACAGAACCTACTCGAGCCTCCTACAAGGAGCTGGATCACGTGACACCCCACTCCTAGCACCAGAACCAAGAAACCGCAGACAACCCCCCATCAATGGAACACATTGACGCAGCCCCCCCCCCTCCCACTTCTTATCCTTGAGCTGTTTTCACTTTCCTTCTCTCCAACCCTCACCCCAAACACCGATATGCCAAATTCATCATTCTAGAAATACGAAAATATATCCCTCGCATTCCCTTCACTCAAATCATCCCCTGTAATGATTCTTTCCTGGTCTTTGGCCCTTATCCCTGACTCCCTTAAGCACCACCTTCACATCCAAACAGCCCCAGCCTCCTTGCCATACCTTCCCCACTCTCTCTGCTAACAAAGATAGGGCCTGCGATCATGGCACAGGACGTGGTTTCCAAACTCAATTCCAGTCCTGCCTTTAGTCATCCATACAGACTGCCATATCTACAATGATTCTGGGATTTGCCCTACAGCAAATATCTCTTGCCTCCAACTCTGTTTTCACATCAACACCCGAGCCAACTACTCTCGAAACCAAATCCACTTCATCTTCGTCCCTTTCAAAACCCTTGTTTGAACCTCTCTACCCCCTCACACATCCCACTCCCTAAGCTCCAATCCTGGTGCAACAGCAATAAAGCATCATCTACCACAACAGCTGCTAACTACACATGAACAAGCCCCTTTTCATGCACACCCTGTCCCAACACAACATCAATCCTTAATGAAACATTCATACTCCGAATTTCTCCCTATATCTTCCATCAAACAGGTAATCCTCTCCTACTGATCTGAGGTACAGCTGCAATTGGCCACTGTAAAACCATCTCTGCTCAGCTACAACCCTTACTCAATAATCCCATTGAACAAGTTATCCTTAGTCGCTTCTTCAAAACCCTAACTGTTACCTCTGCTACTATGTACATGTAACCTAGTACTCCCATTTACCATTATTTCCTCACCCACGGCCACCATACCTTTTCAACCTGTGTTATTAACACTGAACTCAACATCCATAGTAGACCCCCTGCAGAACTCTGGCGGTGGTGCCAGTATACAGACTCCCTCCAAGGTGACACTGGTCCGACCTCACACCACACTGGTCCTGAAAGCAACACCAGTCCAGACATTATCCTTGCATCTCTCAACCTCCTTGGACACCTCACTGCAGAAGTTCTCGACCAAGTAGGAAGTGACCACCTACTTGTCCCCCTCACCATATCCCACACATTACCTTGTTCTCATCTGCCCATCCCCATGTCTGTCCGAAAGTGGTCCATGGCTACTCCTATACCAACTGGAATGCCTACTGGAAACCCGTAGATAACCAGATAGGGAACCACCCTATGACCTTCCAGCAACCCGACGATATCCCCCTTACCACAGTCTTCCTGCAGCAGACCTTTCAGATGCTTTCTCCAATCATATTCCTACTAAAGCTATATACCCTCATCGCGCCACTCTCTGACCACAAGCTGTATTCCTTCTCCATGAATCCTGTCACTTATATCACTTCTTCTTACGGACTCATGATCAGTGAGCCATGTTGCGGCTTGCGTTGGTGCCTTTGGTAGGTTGGCATCATGTAATAGAGATAATGGCGTTTCGTTTTCTTCTCGTGTTTACCGGCGCCACTATGTTTGCTAGCGTTATCTGTCTGCGAGTGGCAGCAGCAGCGGTTATCGATATCTAGTACTGTGGAACTGTCTTTGGACGGACGTCAAGTGTTTTCCAGGTCGGTGTGTCGACGAGTTCGGTGGGGAATGGAGTAGCAGTGAGGTCCGGCAGCACGAGGACATCCCAGGACCGCTGGCGGCATGTAGGCACTGTCAGATCGAGGGGCTGTAGTTGCGAGGGCCACAACCTCGTTGTCCACCGGACCCAGGACGTTTGCGTTGAGCAAACATTAACCCAGTAGTGAAACCTCCACTATTTTGAGATCACGCTGGTTGTTTGCGTGTTGCTGCTCGCAGGGTCGCTGAGATAAACAGCAACGAGTGGAGTGTTTAGAGTTGGCGAAATTAATTAGCCATCCTCCACTTCTTACTATTAATCATTGAATTCCTTGTGTTATTATTATTGGTGAAATTCAACCAGTGGGATTTTTCTGTCTAGAGGCCGATAACGCCCGAGTTACCTGCCCTGGGGTTAGTGTATTTTCGCGGCAATGTACCTTTCCTCGGCTTGCTGCTACTGTCCGGTAAGGTGTGTAGTTCGACAGCCTCCTTCATTGTGGTTCGGATATTTTGTTTCCTCTAGACTACTTTGGTCGTCGTGGTTCCTTCTGCTTTTGGATGATCTAAAGACCGGATTCTGAAGACGCAGTGCTGTCCGCCGGTTCCGCCTTGCCTGGGTTATTCCATCGTTGTATTGGTTAACAGACGTTAGGTAGGTTTTGCAAGTGTTGGTCTGCGCTTAAACTGTCACTAGTTTGAGTTCCCATCCGGATAAGTGAATACAACTCTTGGTTGCCTGTCTCATCGTTTACGAAGTTGATCGACTTTCCCAGGTCGATTCTTGGAGCACTGTCTGAGTCCCACTTCTCCCTTGATTTGGGCAGATTGTGATGATTGTTTTTTTTAAAAAGACAGATATTTTAATTTTGAATTATTACTGTTTGGGCCTTCAGCTGACAAAGAGTTTGAATTTTTGTTAATGAGGCCTTCAGCCGTGAGTGTAACTTGTCTTAAGAAATTTTAATTAGACAAAATATCTTAACACTGAAATGTTGATGATTATCCCCTAAAATATTTTAGTATCTCTCAAAAATTTGTTATCCATGCCTTCAGTCGTCCAACTTTTATTGAGTTATTGCTATTGGGGCCTTCAGCCGTCAAACATTTGAATTTCTTGTCAATAAGGCCTTCAGCAGTGAGTGCAATTTGTTTTAAGAATTTTAATTAGATATTGTTCCTTAACAGTGAAATTTAGATGTTGCTCCTCAAAATATTTTAGTATCTCTTCGAGAAGTTTTACTGGTTCTTAAGAAATTGCCATCCAGGCCGTCAGCCGTCCAGCTGTGTTTTGAGTTGTTACTATTGGGGCCTTCAGCGGACAAATAATTTGAATTTCTTGTCAATGAGGGCTTCAGCCGTGAATGCAATTGCTCTTAAGAATTTTTAATTTGATATTGTCTCTTAATACTGAAATTTTGACGATTGTATTTTTTAAAAATATTTTAGTATCGCTTGGATAAGTTTAGCTGGTTCTTAACAATTTGCTATCCAGGCCTTCAGCCGTCAAATTGTTTTTTGAGTTATTACTATTGGAACCTTCAGCCGACAAATAATTTGAATTTCTGGTCAATAAGGCTTGCAGCCGTGAGCGCAACTTGCTTAAGAATTTTTTTTAATTAGACATTGTGTCTTAACAGACAATTTGGATAATTGTTCCTTATTGTCAACTTTCTTTGTTTCCAAATAAACTGTACGTAATAAAAAAAAACACTGAGGAACCAACGGTAAGTGATTATGGCCCCGTCCACAATCGTAATCCAATCCTGTCTTTCCCTCAGTACTCACAAACCACTGGCAGCTACAGCAACACATTAGAAATTTACTCAACGCCAAAAAACTCTGGGGCTGGCGCCAGACATGCACCAAACTCAATGCAACACTCCTAGTTAATTCTTCCATGTACTTGAAAGCATTCTGCCGACTTAACCGACTTACTGGCATCCACCCTATCCCTCTCTACCAAATCCTTCATAACAACCTTTCCTCGCCTGACGACCTGAGCAAAGCCAATCACTTTGCGTCCTACCTCTCTGACATCTTCTCTATCCCTGACGACCATCCTTGTTCATCTCCGCTACGGGAATAACATCTGTTCTACTAATTTATATATATTGTAAACCGTAACGGTCCTGTCACACTTCCTTGGGGGTACTCTGGAAGTAACCTTTACATCTGTCGATTTTGTTCCATTAAGGGCGGCGTGTTGAGTTCTATCTGCAAGGAAGTCTTGAAACCAGTCGCAAAGCTGCTCCGTTTTCACTGAACGGCAGTGCAGGACTGTGTCAAATGCCTTCCTGAAGTCAAGTCTATGGCGCGGTGAATCTCAAGGAGGAACAGAGCGAACTGAATTTCATAGGTTCTCTGTTTGCGGTATCCACGATGATTTTTATAGAGGAGATTTCATAATTCTTGAACATAAAACATGTTCCATAATTCTACAACAGTTTGACGTGAACGATATAGGCCTATAGTTGTGTGCATCCGTCGCACAGCTCAACTGGAATGACGTGCGCTTTCTTCCAGTCGCTAGGTACCCTTCGTTGCTCAAGCGATGTACCGTAAAGCACTGCTAGAAGAGACAAGTTCTTTTGCCTAATATTTGTAGAGTCTTATAGGTATCTCATCTTTTCCTCATACCTTTCCGCTACTAAACGACTGTGGTTGTTTTTCTGTTCCGCGATCGGTTATCTCAATACCTGCCATTTCGACTTTCGTACGACGACTGAAAGGAGGGACCGTGTTACAATCTTCCGTGGTGAAAAAATTTCCGAAGGCCGAACTCAGTATTTCGGTCTTCACTCTGCTATGTTCCGTTTCTGTGCCAGTATGGTCAGTAAGTGAATGAATAAATGACTTCGACCAACTTACTGATTTTACGTGCGACTAAAACCTCTTAGGATTTTTACTCAGATCGATTGACAAAGTTTTACTTAGACTTATCGAACGCTTCTGTCATTACTGTCCTTACGCTCATTTTCGCTTCGTTCAGGTTTTTTTTTGTCAGCTGGGTTTTTACTTCTCTTGAATCTGAGATGAAGTTGTCTTTGTTCAGGTAGCCTAGCAGTTTTCTAAAACGGCTATTAAACCATGGTTGGGCTTTATCATCCCTTAAGACCTGACTCGGAACATACTTGTCAGGGCGTACTGGACGATTCCTTTGAATTTTTTCGAGTTGTTTTCCACATCTTCGTCCTCATCACCGAGTTTGATGCAGACTGCTCGGATAGTCTGAAATCTGTATCCTGTCACTCTTGCTTAGCAAGAATATCTTCCTACCTTTCTTTACATTCTTCGTCAGACCCGTTGTCATAGATGCTATCACAGCCTTATGATCACTGATACCTTCTTCTACGTAACCTGATTCGATAGGTTCATGTCTGTATGTTGCCAGGAGGTTTAAGACGTTCCCTCACTGAACGGAACAAAATTGACAGGTGTAAAGGTTATTTCTGGACTACTTCAAGGAAGTGTGATAGGGCCGTTACAGTATATACAGGGTGTCCCAGCTATCTTGTCTACCCAAAATATCTCTGGAACAATAACAGCTATTAGAAAACGACTTTCACCGGTATCAATGTAGGGCTGGGGCACATGAATGTACATATTTGGATACATTCTAAAACGAAAGCATATGTGTTTTTAACACAAACTTATGTTTTTTTTTTAAATGGGCCTCCTATATTTTTCTTCAGCAATCCATAGCATGACAAAGCACATACACAATGGCGTTGATTACATCGCAATATTCCCATTACATCCCGAGACACTGAGACGCGAAGTTGACGCTTGAAACACCCGACATGAGCTGCTAGCGCACGTCCTGAGACTCAGGCGTGAACCCCATGCTGCCCGTAATCGCGATGTGATTGACATGCGTAATCACACTTCCATACTTATCAAGAGGTCCGAAACGATTAATACGGTCTGCTGCCATCCTGCATTAACGTTGTACATTCCAGCAAGTATTTATCCCATAGGCTAGGGGTGATGCGGTTCTGTAACATGTCTGTGTACCGCAACGTTAGTCACAAAGTTAACTTCGCTTATCGTTAATCCGTTACTAAATAGGTAATGCCGTTCAACGTTAAAACTTTACTTTACTGTAGATCTAGCGCAAGTGACAGTTAATCATTCACTAGTAATAGTAAAATTCATGTTGATGGTTTTAGTGAAACGAGCAAGTGGACTAAAAGTTTTACCGTTGTTTAGGTAAAAATGTTTTGATTTGGGAAGTTCAGGTAGGACATGGAAGATGAATGTAAACATGTTTAACCAATTAGTTTTATTATCACATAATTGTCAATGTTATGTTTATCTAATGCGTTAAATGACAAATTGTTGCAAACAAATGTTTCTTAACATCACTGGGTAAAATGGCCCTTTGTAGAAACTTCCACTGTGATACCAGCACTATATACTAAACATAGCGTTCACATCTCATGCTTAAAGTGATGCCCATTGGCTTGCATATATAGGGTCACTCTGCGGATGAAGGATGCCGTACTTCGTGCTACTGTTTCCTCTTTGATGGCTGTACAAGCATCAATAACGCTTGGGAAGCATGGGGTTCACGCCTGAGCCTCAGGACGTGCGCTAGCAGCGCATGTCGGGTGTTTCAAGCGTCAACTTCGCGTCTCAATATCTCGGGATGTAATGGGAATATTGCGATGTAATCAACGCCATTGTGTATGTGCTTTGTCATGAAAAAATATAGGAGGCCCATTTAAAAAAAAAACATAAGTTTGTGTTAAAAAACACATATGCTTTAGTTTTAGAATGTTTCCAAATATGTACATTCATGTGCCCCAGCCCTACATTGATACCGGTGAAAGTCGTTTTCCAATAGCTGTTATTGTTCCAGAGATATTTTGGGTGGACAAGATAGCTGGGACACCCTGTATATAAATGACCTAGTGGAAAGCGTCGGATGCTGTTTAAGGCTGTTCGCAGACGATGTGATTGTCTATAACCAAGTAGCGACGTCAGAAATTAGTAATGATTTGAGGAATGACCTTCAGAGAACTGATGAATGGTGCAGGCTCTGGCAGTTGAGCCTGAACGCAAACAAACGTAACATATTGCGCATACATAGGAGAAGAAATGCACTGCTGTGTAACTACACTTTTGATGGCAAACCGCTGAAAACAGTACATGCTTAACTATCCGGAGGTGCCTGAAGTGGAACGACCATATAAAAGAAACAGTGGGAAACACAGATGCCCGGGTTCCCGGGTTCGATTCCCGGCGGGGTCAGGGATTTTCTCTGCTTCGTGATGACTGGGTGTTGTGTGATGTCCTTAGGTTAGTTAGGTTTTAGTAGTTCTAAGTTCTAGGGGACTGATGACCATAGATGTTAAGTCCCATAGTGCTCAGAGCCATTTGAACCATTTTTTTGAAAAACAGATGCCAGACTCAGCTTCATAGGAAGAATCTTACGGAAATGTAACTCATCCACGAAGGAAGTGACTTATAAGGCGCTTGTTCTACCGATTCTTGAGTACTGTTCATCTATCTGGGATCCCTAACAGACAGGACTGATAGAAGGGATAGAGAAGACCCAACGCGATCGTTTAGTCGGCACGAGAGCGTCACGGAGGTGCTCAAAAAACTCCTTTGGTAGACGTTGCAAGAAAGGGGTTGTGCATCACGGGGAGGTTTGCTATTGAAATTTCGAGAGAGCGCTTTCCGGGAAGAATCGGACAAAATATTACTTCCACCCACATATACCTCATGTAGTGACGATGATGAGAAAATTTGAGAAATTATAGAGCCAATACTACATTCTTCCCACGCGCTATTCGCGAGTAGAACAGGGTTGGAGGGCGCAGTGGTACGAAAAGTACTCTCAGTCACACAACATTAGATGGCTTGCGGAATATGACGTAGATGTGTATATAGATGTGGATTAGGTGCTCATAGCTCTTAAGGTAAGTATTTTAGGTTCCGTCTTCATTATACAACTGTATAGAACAAACAACGCACTCTTTCGGGAGTGTATCGCGGAACGGCAAGACAGATTTTCTGGCTCTGAGCACTATGGGACTTAACAGCTATGGTCATCAGTCCCCGCCAAGACAGCAAACCCGCTACCGCAGAGCACTTTAATTCAAGTGACCATCTGATGAAATGCAATGAAACGTAAATTGTGGCCCGTACTTCAAACTTTTAGAATTCTGTCATCAATAAACCTGTGGAAATACGGCTGGCGGACGCCAGTAACAACCGCAATGGCAGTTTCCAGTCAGATAATGCATGGAAAACTTTTACGGAAAAACTTCGCTATCTGCATGTGGAGCGCCGTTATCCGATTTGACCGAGTGAAAGCGATCGATCCAATATCGACGAGGCGCGCTTTCACCACGGAGGGAACCGACAGCGGTGCACAGATCTGCAGCAGAAGCACACGCATGCTGGCAGCGACAACTGGGTACCCCACGACACCGCCGGCTCGGCTTTAAACACGAGAGTTCAGAGTTCTTTCGCCAGTACAACCTGAAGATGGCCAGACGACTCTGCGCCGAAATATCCTGGCAGCAAGCTGTTGGCATCCGACAGTTCGCGCGAAATTTCGTAGAATAGAGTGTTGTCAACTTACGGAGCAGAAAGAAATTATCTTTACTTTTTGATGTTTCCTCGCGTTGCTTTAGTCATTGATGATAAATGTAATTGAAAGGAGGGTGGAAGGAAGAAATCGCATTCGTAGATAGGAGTACACTACTGGCCATTAAAATTGCTACACCACGAAGATGACGTGCTACAGACGCGAAATTTAACCGGCAGGAAGAACATGCTGTGATTTGCAAATGATTAGCTTTTCAGAGCATTCGCACAAGGTTGGCGCCGGTGGCGACACCTACAACGTGCTGACATGAGGAATGTTTCAAACCGATATCTCATACACAAACAGCAGTTGACCGGCGTTGCCTGGTGAAACGTTGTTGTGATGCCTCGTGTAAGGAGGAGAAATGTGTACCATCACGTTTCCGCCTTTGATAAAGGTCGCATTGTAGCCTATCGCGATTGCGGTTTATCGTATCGCGACATTGCTGCTCGCCTTGGTCGAGATCCAATGACTGTTAGCAGATTATGGAATCGGTGGGTTCAGGAGGGTAATACGGAACGCCGTGCTGGATCCAAACGGCCTCGTATCACTAGCAGTCGAGATGACGGGCATCTTATCCGCATGGCTGTAACGGATCGTGCAGCCACGTCTCGATCCCTGAGTCAACAGATGGGGACGTTTGCAAGACAACAACCATCAGCACGAACAGTTCGACGACGTTTGCAGCAGCATGGACTATCAGCTCGGAGACCTTGGCTGCGGTTACCCTTGACGCTGCATCACAGACAGGAGCGCCTGCGATGATGTACTCAACGACGAACATGGGTGCACGAATGGCAAAACGTAATTTTTTCGGATGAATCCAGGTTCTGTTTAAAGCATCACGATGGTCAATCCGTGTTTGGCGACTTCGCGGTGAACGCACTTTGGAAGCGTGTATTCGTCATCGCCATAGTGGCTATCACCCGGCGTGAAGGTATGTGGTGCCATTGGTTACATGTCTCGCATTGACGGTACTTTGAAGAGTTGACGCTACATTTCAGATGTGTTACGACTCTTGGCTCTACCCTTCATTCGATCCCTGCGAAACCCTACATTTCAGCAGGATAATGCACGACCGCATGTTGCAGGTCCTGTACGAGCCTATCTGGATACAGAAAACGCTCGACTGCTGCCCTGGCCAGCACATTCTCCAGATCTCTTACCAATTGAAAACGTCTGGTCAATGGTGGCCGAGCAACTGGCTCGTCACAACACGCCAGTCACTACTGTTGATGAACTGTGGTATCGTGTTGAAGCTGCATGGACAGCTGTACCTGTACACGCCATCCAAGCTCTGTTTGACTCAATGCCCAGGCGTATCAAGGCCGTTATTACGGCCAGAGGTGGCTGTTCTGGGTACTGATTTCTTAGGAACTATGCACCCAAATTGCGTGAAAATTTAATCACATGTCAGTTCTAGTATAATATATTTGTCCAATGCATACCCGATTATCATCTGCGTTTCTTCTTGTTGTACCAGTTTAAATGACCAGTAGTGTATATGAGAGAGATAATTGATGTAAGATGCTATCCGTTGTGATGAAATGATGGCATTATCTGGCAAGTCACAGCTATCAAGAACTGAGTCAAAATCAGCATTGGTGTTGAAGAACGTCATGACAATAGCATTAAACCTGTTGTCCCGCATAACAGTTTTTTTTATGAGAAACTCCATGTATACACCAGGAGTTTGACGTAGGTGACGTCAAACAACGGGTGAAGCAAATGACTTGGCTACACAGCCACAAGGCTTTTATTGAAACCGATATCAGTGGCAGTAGCCTACTCAGTGGCCAGTTCGAAGCCAGCCGCTGTCTGCCAGAACCAGAGCGGCGGAGAGACCAGTAATTATCGCGGCGCTACAGTAATTGGGGCGAGAATGATGGCACACGGCGCTCCGGCGAGCAGCCTGTGTCCCGCTGCGTCCACAGCCGCAGGGCCCTTGGGAAAGGAAGAGACCGTCCCGTCGTAATTCCTTAAACGAGTCCGATGAATTATTTAAAGCGGCGGTCGCCGCAGTGATAAAAACGCCTAAGTGGCCGCTTATACGGCGAGAGACGCTCGCGGCTGCCCACTGAACTTTGATTCCGAGCCACGCCCTCCGGAGCCCTGGAGCGAAGGGACAGACCAAAAACGAAAGCGAGAGACAGAGAAAGAAGACAGCCACAGAGCACAGTGACCGGGCCGAGGGAGAGAAAAGATTCTTCCCGACTATTGAGGCCGGCGGTAGCGGGAGGGGGGCATTTAAGAATGATTAAATGAAGAGATGATTGCGTAATGCGCGGCGTTTGTGACTGCAGAGGTGGCCGCCGGCACTCGGGGGACGAGCAGGGGCTGCTCGCTCGCCGGCTACCGAGACCGCTTCGTGACTGTTTTTATGCGCGCAGGGACCTCGCCTACCTCTGAAATCACTGTTATTCCGCGTCTGCCGCAGCTCGTGCGTCTGGTCTCAATGCGCGGGCACGCACGTGTGTGTATGTGTGTGTGTGTGTGTGTATGTGTGTGTGTGTGTGCACCCTTCCCAGGACTGTCCCTGGCGGCATACAGACGAGTCAGAGACAAGGGTAAAAAAATAGAAAAAAGGCAACCGGGTGGATAAAATAATAATGCGCGGTTTTGCTGCCGTGGCCTTTCAGCCGCACGCATTTCATTAGCGTCCAGATGGGGGCCGAGCTATCATTGCCGTGGCCACAATCGCCACCGAGCTGTGGCGTCGCGTTTAGCGTCGTATACTTAGACGGCACAGCAATGACGGGTGTTCGGTGACATCAGCCAGCAGGCCGCGGGCCTAACAGGAGCGTTTAGAGGGGGAGGGGGTGGGGGGAGGGGTAATGTGATGGTCCGGCCGCTACGTGTCGCCCCTAGGAATGCGCCCGTCCCAATAATAGGCCGTAATTTGTACCCCGTGCCGGGCGGCGAGCGGGCCCTAATGCCGAGACAACGGAGCGCGCGTGTGTTATTTGCCTACCAACGACCTGCCCCAACGGCAGTCGCTCGCGCATTCTTCTCGGCGTTTCGCCGGCCTAAGCGTTATGTAAAATATGTGCCAAAGGACGCGCCCGCGGCGGATTTGAATAAACACAACGGCGCCGGAGGAAATTGGGTCACGGCTGTCGCATTCCTCACGTGATTGTCGCCCGTAGGGGTGGGGAGTGGAAAGTGCAGAGGCTCTCAGACGCCACAGAAACCACGCTATAATTCTCTCTCGACGTCTACGAAAACAATTTATGCACGTTTCACAAAGTGATGGTTAGCTCGTCACCAAAAAGCAATTTGCTATACTTCGCCTGTAATCGAGGAAGTGAGATCAGTCCAAGTTTTGAACGCAGCGCGCACCTTATTTAACGATAATTCAAGTTTGTAGTTATATTCTGATTGAATACTTAATTTATTAGTTCACGAACAGCTTAACTTTTAATATTTCGTTGTTCAGAGTCCTTATACAGGGTGGTCCATTGATCGTGACCGGGCCAAATATCTCACGAAATAAGCGTCAAACGAAGAAACTACAAAGAACGAAACTTGTCTAGCTTGAAGGGGGAAACCAGAGGCGCTATGGTTGGCCCGCTAGATGGCGCTGCCATAGGTCAAACGGATATCAACTGCGTTTTTTTAAATAGGAACCCCCATTTTTGATTACATATTCCTGTAGTACGTAAAGAAATATGAATGTTTTAGTTGGACCACTGTTTTCGCTTTGTGATAGATGGCGCTGTAATAGTCACAAACATATGGCTCACAATTTTAGACGAACAGTTGGTAACAGGTAGGTTTTTTAAATTAAAATACAGAACTTAGGTACATTTGAACATTTTATTTCGGTTGTTCCAATGTGATAGTGCTACATGTACCTTTGTGTACTTATCATTTCTGAGAACGCATGCTGTTACAGCGTGATTACCTGTAAATACCACATTAATGATTTCCGTCAACCTCAATACGTGTAACGACATTACTCTCAATAGCGAGTAGTTCGCCTTCCGTAATGTTCGCACATGCATTGACAATGCACTGACGCATGTTGTCAGGCGTTGTCGTTGGATCACGGTAGCATATATCCTTCAACTTTCCCCACAGAAAGAAATCCGGGGACGTTAGATCCGGTGAACGTGCGGGCCATGGTATGCTGCTTCGACGACCAATCCACCTGTCATGAAATATGCTATTCAATACCGCTTCAACCGCACGCGAGCTATCTGCCGGGCGACCATCATGTTGGAAGTACATCGCCATTCTGTCATGCAGTGAAACATCTTGTAGTAACGTCGGTAGAACATTACGTAGGAAATCAGCATACATTGCACCCTTTAGATTGCCATCGATAAAATGGGGGCCCATTATCCTTCCTCCCATAATGCCGCACCATACATTAACCCGCCAAGGTCGCTGATGTTCCACTTGTCGCAGCCATCGTGGATTTTCCGTTGCGCAATAGCGCATATCATGCCGGTTTACGTTACCGCTGTTGGTGAATGACGCTTCGTCGCTAAATAGAACGCGTGCAAAAAATCTGCCATCGTCCCGTAATTTCTCTTGTGCCCAGTGGCAGAACTGTACACGACGTTCGCGCAATTCCTGGTGCATAGAACTATGGTACGGGTGCAATCGATGTTGATGTAACATTCTAAACACCGACGTTTTTGAGATTCCCTATCCTCGCGCAATTTGTGTGCTACTGATGTGCGGATTAGCCGCGACAGCAGCTAAAACACCTACTTGGGCATCATCATTAGTTGCAGGTCGTGGTTGACGTTACACATGTGGTTGAAAACATCCTGTTTCCTTAAATAACGTAACTATCCGGTGAACGGTCCGGACACTTGGACGATGTGGTCCACAATACCGAGCATACATAGAGCATACATAGAACACGCCCGTTGGGCATTTTGATCACAATAGCCATACATCAACACGATATCGACCTTTTCCGCTATTGGTAAACGGTCCATTTCAACACGGGTAATGTTTCACGAAGCAAATACCGTCCGCACTGGCGGAATGTTACGTGATACCACGTACTTATACGTTTGTGACAATTACAGCGCCATCTATCAAAAAGCGAAAAAAGTGGTCCAACTAAAACATTCATATTTATTTACGTACTACACGAATATGTAATAAAAAATGGGGGTTCCTATTAAAAAAAACGCAGTTGATATACGTTTGATCTACGGCAGCGCCATCTAGCGGGCCAACCAAAGCGCCATCTGGTTTCCCCCTTCAAGCTAGACGAGTTTCGTTCTTTGTAGTTTTTTCATTTGATGCTTATTTCGTGAGATATTTGGTCCGGTCACTATCAATGGACCACGACAACAGGGCCGATTTAATACCAAATTGATACAGGCGCTCGCTTGATGTGACAAACTGAGAGGTGCACCCAAGTGAAAAATGTGTAGACAGCATTGTACAGTAGAACATCATATCCAGGCCTTGACGGTCAGTGAGCACTCGCTGCTATTGTGAGCGAGAGCGCAGGCTTCCCAGCGTCCGTGGGAGTACTGCTTTTCTCCAACCTGAGGATATACGGAGCACGTAAGGACTAAGAAGGTAACATAAGAGAAATTAGGGCTCACACGGAGGCGTACAGACACTCGTTTTTCCATCGCTCTGTTTGCGAGTGGCACAGGAGGGGAAGTAGTGGTACAGGGTACCCTCCGCCACGCACGTTACGGCGGCTTGTGCAGTATCCATGTAAATGTAGATAAACGGCTGGTTTCACTGATGTAGCTAACGGGTGATGGCCCGGCCCAATTGGGTAGTCTTCAAACGCGAGTGTGCTTCCCACGGGGTTGGCCTGGGGAAAAAAAGCGTGTATACGCATCGGCAGGCAGAAGCCCTTCGTAGTAGTACTACGAGCATTAGCAGGATATGGCCACTCCGAGTGCCTACTATCTGCTCTGGAGGCCGATTGACCGAATCGACTGCAAAGTGAAAAGAACCCCGTGGGACGACGAACAGCTCGCGACATCGAGGGCGCCTGTCTGTAGCTCTGGTGGGGTGCAGGGGCCGAGTTTGAGCCCTGTGGGCTGGAAGTAGTGTGGAGGCGTATTTCGGAAGTTTGTAGTCAGGCAGCTTAGAGAGTGTTCCCTCGGGCAGGCGCGGGAAACGTCTTGCAAAGGGAGGCCACGACGTTCGGACCTCGGATTTAATTCAGACTTTGTACACTTTCAGTTGTCCATGGAGACTGCGTAATGTACAAGTAGTAAGGCGTACTACCGAGGCGATTTCGAGAAAATCGCGTTTTACGCCTCAGTGATGCACTGGGGCGTTGCTACCAGGAGCGTGAGATGGTATTGGATCGGTGGATCAAGACCCACTCATGTTTTTGTTTAATTTAAATTTTTTCAACAGTAGTCGTATTATTTCATACAGACACTAATGGCCATTAAAATTGCTACACCAAGAACAAATGCAGATGATAAACGGGTATTCATTGGACAAATATATTATGCTAGAACTGACATGTGAGTATATTTTCACGCAATTTGGGTGCATAGGTCCTGAGAAATCAGTACACAGAACAACCACCCCTGGCCGTAATAAAGGCCTTGATACGCCTGGGCATTGAGTGAAACAGAGCTTGGATGGCGTGTACAGGTCCAGCTGCCCTCAGATTCAACACGATTCCACACTTCATCAAGAGTAGTGACTGGCGTATTGTGACGAGCCAGTTGCTCGGCCACCATTGACCAGACGTTTTCAATTGGTGAGAGATCTGGAGAATGTGCTGGCCAGGGCAGCAGTCGAACATTTTCTGTATCCAGAAAGGCCCTACAGGACCTGCAACATGCGGTTGTGCATTATCCTGCTGAAATGTAGGGTTCCGCAAGACTCGAATGAAGTGTAGAGCCACGGGTCGTAACACGTCTGAAATGTAACGTCCACTGTTCAAAGTGCCGTTAATGCGAACAAGAGGTGACCGAGACGTGTAACCAATGGCACCCCATACCATCACGCCGGTTGATACGCCAGTATGGCGATGACGAATACCCACTTTCAATGTGCGTTCACCGCGATGTCGCCAAACACGGATTGACCATCATGATGCTGTAAACAGAACCTGGATTCATCCGAAAAAATGACGTTTTGCCATCCGTGCACCCATGTTCGTCGTTGAGTACATCATCGCAGGCGCTCCTGTTTGTGATGCAGCGTTAAGCGTAACCGCAGCCATGGCGTCCGAGCTGATAGTCCATGTTGCTGTAAACGTGGTAGGACTGTTCGTGCAGATGGTTGTTGTCTTGCGAACGTCCCCATCTATTGACTAAGGGATCGACACGTGGCTGCGCGATCCCTTACAGCCATGCGGATAAGATGCCTGTCATCTCGACTGCTAGTGATACGAGGCCGTTGGGATCCAGCACGGCGTTCCGTATTACCCTCCTGAACCCACCGATTCCATATTCTGCTAACAGTCATTGGATCTCGACCAATACGAGCAGCAATGTCACGATACGATAAACCGCAACCGCGATAGGCTACAATCCGACCTTTATCGAAGTCGGAAACGTGATGGTACGCATTTCTCCTTCTTACACAAGGCATCACAACAACGTTTCACCAGGCAACGCCGGTCAACTGCTGTTTGTGTGTGAGAAATCGGTTGGAAACTTACCTCATGTCAGCACGGTGTAGGTGTCGACACCAGCGCCAACCTTGTGTGAATGCTCTGAAAAGCTAATCATTTGCATATCACAGCATCTTCTTCCTGTCGGTTAAATTTTACGTCGGTAGCACGTCATCTTCGTGGTGTAGCAATTTTAATGGACAGTAGTGTATTTTACGCACAGTTCTGATAGAGAAGGAATGATGAGTGAAGATGCCGCACGTCTCTGTACTTCGACAACGTCATTTCTCTCCCATTTCAGTGAAGTGCTGTGGGACAAGTTGAATGCCCCGGCACCGCCGACTGACCCCCGAGTTCCGGGCTCGCCAGCAGGGATCCGGCAAGCAGGCAGCTAAGCTGCCGCGTCCGTCATTACCGTGGCTCATTACGCAGCCTCATCTGCATGCAGACAAGAGTCGCACCGCGCCTCACTCGCTGCGGCCTCTTCGGGCTGAATACGAAATATCCGCCGCGGGCGGCAACCACCCACACCATCTGCGTGTGCTTTCTGTCAGACTGCCTCGGAGTATTGGCTAACTTGAGTGGAATATGTTAACGACCGCGTGTTTAGGTTTCTGCACCACATGGAAACTAAACGAAAACAGTGGTGATGACCGGTAGAGGGCCAGAATCGCCTCGATTATGGAATCTTCGGTAAAGCAGGAACCTAAAGAGAAACTGAAGGCGAAACAATACCTCGGAAGAAAAGTCACCAGAACAAATCAGCAGAGGAGAAAAGGCTGGGACGATTAGGACTCAGTATGTAGGAATGTAGTTCTAAATGTCACTTCAAAAACATCAAGATGCAGCCATCAAACGTTTTGGCGGTGTTGATGCCTCTTTGCACGTGAATTAACAAGTTTAATGTTATCACGCAGAACTGTTGATATCTATAAAAATATCTGGAATCGGATACATCGATATCTAGAAAATACCGTTATCACATTAAATTCAATAATGTATCGATATGTCAATATATCGACCTACGAGTATATCGGTGTACCGGCGTATATAAATATTGGATGCACTTTGTAAATATACTGCCAGTTTTAGAGCTGTATATTTAAGTATTGATTTATTATTAGATATTCTCTACATGAACAAGCTAGCAGCCTGCTTATCCCCATTTCAGAAAGTACTGAAAGGAAAACGATGCACGTTCACGCTTGGCGATAACCATTTCTCCAACAATGGTAACTGCATGTAAGTGACACAATAAATGATGTCCGATTGGTCCGTCTTTCGGTTTTGTCATATACTGGATTTGTTCGGAACACTGCATGTCGACTTCCCTGATCTTTTTTTTTTCATTTTTTTTTCATTTCTGCAAACGCCGCGAACTAAATATTGTAGTGTCAAAACTGCGTGGTGAAGTTAAACGTTGCAGTTTCTCTTGATAGCGCCGAACGCGTCATCATTTCCCCTCACACGTCTATGCCCACCGCAAAGACCAATGTTGTCATTTACATTTTTGTTCATAATTTTATGGAAGTGTTTTTGAAGAATGCCGATGTGAACACTTGGCGGAGATCTTGAGTGTGGTACTACATCTGCATCCACATATATACTCCTCAAGCCAATGTATGGAGTATGGTGGAGGGTACCAGGTACCACCGCTAGTCATCCCCTTTCCTATTCTCCTCGGAAATAAAGCGACGGGAAAACGACTGTCTATATGCTTCCGTACAGGCCGTAATTTCACTTCTCTTCGCGGTCCTTACGCGAAACGTACGTTGGCAGCAGTGGAATCATTTCCCGAAGAGAGCCGGCCGGAGTGGCCGAGCGGTTCTAGGCGCTACAGTCTGGAACCGTGCGACCGCTACGGTCGCAGGTTCGAATCCTGCCTCGGGCATGGATGTGTGTGTTCTCCTTAGGTTAGTTTGATTTATGTAGTTCTAAGTTCTAGGGCTTCCCCCATGAACCATGGACCTTGTCGTTGGTGGGGAGGCTTGCGTGCCTCAGCGATACAGATGGCCGTACCGTAGGTGCAACCACAACGGGGGGGTATCTGCTGAGAGGCCAGACAAACGTATGGTTCCTGAAGAGGGGCAGCAGCCTTTTCAGTAGTTGCAGGGGCAACAGTCTGGATGATTGACTGATCTGGCCTTGTAACATAACCAAAACGGCCTTGCTGTGTTGGTACTGCGAACGGCTGAAAGCAATGGGAAACTACAGCCGTAATTTTCCCCGAGGGCATGCAGCTTTACTGTATGGTTAAATGATGATGGCGTCCTCTTGGGTAAAGTATTCCGGAGGTAAAATAGTCCCCCATTCGGATCTCCGGGCGGGGACTACTCAAGAGGACGTCGTTATCAGGAGAAAGAAAACTGGCATTCTACGGATCGGAGCGTGGAATGTCAGATCCCTTAATCGGGCAGGTAGGTTAGAGAATTTAAAAAGGGAAATGGATAGGTTAAAGTTGAATATAGTGGGAATTAGTGAAGTTCGGTGGCAGGAGGAACAAGACTTTTGGTCAGGTGATTACAGGGTTATAAATACAAAATCAAATGGGGTAATGCAGGAGTAGGTTTAATAATGAATAAAAAAATAGGAGTGCGGGTTAGCTACTACAAACAGCATAGTGAACGCATTATTGTGGCCAAGATAGACACAAAGCCCATGCCTACTACAGTAGTACAAGTTTATATGTCAACTAGCTCTGCAGATGATGAAGAAATTGATGAAATGTATGACGAGATAAAAGAAATTATTCAGGTAGTGAAGGGAGACGAAAATTTAATAGTCATGGGTGACTGGAATTCGTCAGTAGGAAAAGGGAGAGATGGAAACATAGTAGGTGAATATGGACTGGGGGGGAATAAATGAAAGAGGAAGCCGCCTTGTAGAATTTTGCACAGAGCATAACTTAATCATAGCTAACACTTGGTTCAAGAATCATAAAAGAAGGTTGTATACCTGGAAGAATCCTGGAGATACTAAAAGGTATCAGATAGATTATATAATGGTAAGACAGAGATTTAGGAACCAGGTTTTAAATTGTAAGACATTTCCAGGGGCAGATGTGGATTCTGACCACAATCTATTGGTTATGAACTGCAGATTGAAACTGAAGAAACTGCAAAAAGGTGGGAATTTAAGGAGATGGGACCTGGATAAACTGAAAGAACCAGAGGTTGTACAGAGTTTCAGGGAGAGCATAAGGGAACAATTGACAGGAATGGGGGAAAGAAATACAGTAGAAGAAGAATGGGTAGCTCTGAGGGATGAAGTAGTGAAGGCAGCAGAGGATCAAGTAGGTAAAAAGACGAGGGCTAATAGAAATCCTTGGGTAACAGAAGAAATATTGAATTTAATTGATGAAAGGAGAAAATATAAAAATGCAGTAAATAAAGCAAGCAAAAAGGAATACAAACGTCTCAAAAATGAGATCGACGGGAAGTGCAAAATGGCTAAGCAGGGATGGCTAGAGGACAAATGTAAGGATGTAGAGGCTTGTCTCACTGGGGGTAAGATAGATTCTGCGTACAGGAAAATTAAAGAGACCTTTGAAGAGAAGAGAACCACTTGTATGAATATCAAGAGCTCAGATGGCAACCCAGTTCTAAGCAAAGAAGGGAAGGCAGAAAGGTGGAAGGAGTATATAGAGGGTTTATACAAGGGCGATGTACTTGAGGACAATATTATGGAAATGGAAGAGGATGTAGATGAAATGGGAGATAAGATACTGCGTGAAGAGTTTGACAGAGCACTGAAAGACCTGAGTCGAAACAAGGCCCCGGGAGTAGACAACATTCCATTAGAACTACTGATGGCCTTGGGAGAGCCAGTCATGACAAAACTCTACCATCTGGTGAGCAAGATGTATGAGACAGGCGAAATACCCTCAGACTTCAAGAAGAATATAATAATTCCAATCCCAAAGAAAGCAGGTGTTGACAGATGTGAAAATTACCGAACTATCAGTTTAATAAGTCACAGCTGCAAAATACTACAGACGAATGGAAAAACTGGTAGAAGCTGACCTCGGGGAAGATCAGTTTGGATTCCGTAGAAATGTTGGAACACGTGAGGCAATACTAACCTTACGACTTATCTTAGAAGAAAGATTAAGAAAAGGCAAACCTACGTTTCTAGCATTTGTAGACTTAGAGAAAGCTTTTGACAACGTTAGCTGGAATACTCTCTTTCAAATTCTGAAGGTGGCAGGGGTAAAATACAAGGAGCGAAAGGCTATTTACAATTTGTACAGAAACCAGATGGCAGTTATAAGAGTCAAGGGGCATGAAAGGGAAGCAGTGGTTGGGAAAGGAGTGAGACAGGGTTGTAGCCTCTCCCCGATGTTATTCAATCTGTATATTGAGCAAGCAGTAAAGGAAACAAAAGAAAAGTTCGGAGTAGGTATTAAAATTCATGGAGAAGAAGTAAAAACTTTGAGGTTCGCCGGTGACATTGTAATTCTGTCAGAGACAGCAAAGGACTTGGAAGAGCAGTTGAACGGAATGGACAGTGTCTTGAAAGGGGGATATAAGATGAACATCAACAAAAGCAAAACGAGGATAATGGAATGTAGTGAAATTAAATCGGGTGATTCTGAGGGGATTAGATTAGGAAATGAGACACTTAAAGTAGTAAAGGAGTTTTGCTACTTAGGGAGTAAAATAACTGATGATGGTCGAAGTAGAGAGGATATAAAATGTAGACTGGCAATGGCAAGGAAATCGTTTCTGAAGAAGAGAAATTTGTTAACATCTAGTATAGATTTAAGTGTCAGGAAGTCGTTTCTGAAAGTATTTGTATGGAGTGTAGCCATGTATGGAAGTGAAACATGGACGATAACCAGTTTGGACAAGAAGAGAATAGAAGCTTTCGAAATGTGGTGCTACAGAAGAATGCTGAAGATAAGGTGGGTAGATCACGTAACTAATGAGGAGGTATTGAATAGGATTGGGGAGAAGAGAAGTTTGTGGCACAACTTGTCTAGAAGAAGGGATCGGTTGGTAGGACATGTTTTGAGGCATCAAGGGATCACAAATTTAGCACTGGAGGGCAGCGTGAAGGGTAAAAATCGTAGAGGGAGGCCAAGAGATGAATACACTAAGCAGATTCAGAAGGATGTAGGTTGCAGTAGGTACTGGGAGATGAAGAAGCTTGCACAGGATAGAGTAGCATGGAGAGCTGCATCAATCCAGTCTCAGGACTGAAGACCACAACAACAACAACAAGTTCTAGGGGACTGATGAGCTCAGAAGTTAAGTCTCATAGTGCTCAGAGCCATTTGAACCATTTGAATTTCCCGAAGAGAGTGTCGGCTTCCCTCGAGGGATTACCCAATTTGAGTTCACGAAGCATCTTCGTAACACTCGATTGTTGACCGAACCTACCAGTAACAGATCTAGCAGTACCTTCCCGAACTGCTTCTATGTTTTCCTTTAATCCGACTTGGTTGGGATCCCAAAAACTCGTGCAGTACTCGAGAACTGTACGCTTAAGTATTGTATTCGAGAAATCAGAGCCAATACAGAGGCTTACCGACAATCATTCTTCCCACGCACTATTCGCAAGTGGAACAGGGTTGGAGGGATCAGATAGTGGTACCGAAAGTACTCTCCGCCACACACCATTAGGTGGCTTGCGGAGTATGATGTAGATGTATATGCAGTCTCCTTTGTAGGTGAACAATACTTTGCTAAGACTCTTCCCATAAACCGAAGTCGACCATTCCCCTTCCCTACCACCATCCTTACGTGCTCGTCACGCATCATACTGTTTTGCAGAGTTACGTCTATATATTTAATACGCGTGTCTGTGTCAAGAAGAACACCAGTAACACTGTACTCGAACAGAACGGGACTCTTTTTCCTAGACATCTGTATTAACCTGCATTTTCTACATTTAGAGGAAGTTACCAGTCATCACGAAAATTATAAATTCTATCTAAGTCATTCTTCTGCAGTGGCTATTATTTCGCACCTTACAAGCACTCATCCACATACTTCGCCTTGATTTACAATCGCAATTAGGTATCATTTGATAGGTTGAAGACTGGTATTGTCACGTACGCCTTTTGAATAATTGTTAACGCTTTTGGATGAAAGTTGAAGGAGTGTCTTTATATAAAGACGGCCTAATGAATGATTGCCTATACTAGTAGAGGTTGGAACGACAGTGGAGATGAAACGGCAGGCGGAACTCAAGCCCTGGGTGGAAAAAACCCCGTAAGGGCGCGCTGGTCCTGCTTGACACAGGAAGTGCAAAGACGGACAGTCTGGACGTCTGGGTGCGGGAACACAATACAGCGGCGGCTGGCCGGTATTGTAGCAAGGCCGTAATGACTACGGAAACTACGAAAATCTTGGACGCAGCTGAGAGGAACGAGGAAGCGTCACCTCGGAAATCACGCAGGCTGGGTTATTTCCGCGGGTTTTTACTCAGAAGCGTACCATTGTATGAGTATAGGTATTTCCTCACAAACTTTTCAAGCTGGACGACAAAAGACTGAAATATGGTTGGTCGGCGTTCGTAAGAATCTGTAGAGAAGGAGAATATTTCGTGGTTTCGAGAAGATAATTCGTTTTCTGAGTTACGAGGGAGGGGGAGCCGAGCTGTGCTGGGAGGCCAGCGGTGTAGAGAAGTGGTCTTCCGTTTTTGAGCGCCCGTGTGTGACGGCCACTCAGTATCAGCTCTGTTGGTAGAGACGGACTTGCTATCTTTGCTCGCAGATGAGTATATAGTTAGAACGGTTAGGCACTGTACTGTTGCGAACTTATACGATTCTGGACATCGCCTCCGGGTTGGAAGACGTCGTTGAGTACGTAGCGTTCAGTGTTTCAGAGCATTTCTTCTGCTTATACTTACGTTGAGATGTTATTTGAACTCCGTCCTTGTGACTGGGAGTTCGCGTTTCTCGTCTGTACAACACAGAGAGGAGAAGATAGTATTAGAATATATTAGTCAGAGGACCGCCATCTGCCGTCCTAGTGTCTGAAAGAAATTATTTTGTGGCTGGAGTTCTTCCATCGTCGCAGACGATTACGAGAACCATCACTCCGACGCACCAGAGGCGGTACACACGGTGATATTGCTAATTGCTCCGGCTTATTAGGGCTATAAAGTTAAACAGCTGTGATCGTGTTAGTTTATTACCACGGAGGTTCCACACCTCCGTAGATCATCTTTCAAGGTAGTGTCTTCTAGTGTTTGGTACGTAGATGGTGTCAGTCATTTTGCGTTATTTATGTTAAATGGCGTGGCCATAAATAGGTGCAGAGTTGAGCAATTGATCACCAATTTTAGTTAGGAAATATAGACATATGTAATAAAGGGTTGTTTTTTAATCTACGATAAATGTATAATAAGAAACAACGTTTATAATTTATGTTTAGGTTGTAATTCATATGTTAAAGAGCACTAAGAGAGTCTAAGATCTGCTTCAGGGGGTTAGTCAGACAGAGCTAAACATCATTTTAGTGTTCATTTATTTCCCTTGCGCACACTAATTTTACTCCTCCTTGGAGTACATCTTAGAACTCAATGACGATACGTTCCCGTTTACGACAGCGTCATCAGCTACAGTCAGAGACTGCTGTTCACCCTATCCATCCGATCATTTATGTGTATCGGATGTCCCAGGAGGGATGGGCAGGGATATGGCAGGAACGATCATTCGAAGAAAAAAGTATAGTAAACATAGTCTCTAAAATGCATACCTTAAGATCTATGACCGCTCTAAAGCTCGTAGCTTCAGAGCCGTGAGCAGTTGTTCAGCATCGCTAAAGTGAAACACTTCTCTACTACTGAGTAGGTGCTCACAGGTCTTAAGGTGCGAATTTTAGAGACCATGTTTACTAGTCAATTTTTTTCTTGTTTTGGTCCATACTACCTCCTCCCAAAACTATGGAAAGCAAATAGCTCTCAGCAGACGAGGCTTGTTTGACATTATCGAAGAGGAACAAGTGCTGATAACTCTGAGGCTATGCCACGTAGGGCTCATTTTACTAGACGTTTTTGCTTAGAATAATTGTTCCTGTCATATCCCTGAACGTTAACCACTACTCCTGGGACACCCCATACAGAGGACAAGAGTGGTCTGTAATGTAGCAGTGAGCAAATATGAAAATGATACAGTTAACTCAATCTGCTCAATAGTATGCAGTGCATGAATTAAAGGTCTGCCGTCGGAAGGACACAGCACGGAAGCGATAGCACGACGTATTGGATTTACATCCAAACGTATTTGTTGTCTCGTTGAGTATTAACGTGAATTCCTGTAAGAAAAAGAATGAAACCGCTGTCGCTCACTGATCGGTGAGTGTATCCGACCGTGGGTGCTGATGAACTTACCACTGTTAGATAGGCGGACTGATCGTGAAATGTCTTACTTTAATTTCTACCGAAAATAGTGGTAGCAAAACTGAATCTGACTTCGTATCTAAAGATAAAGGTTCTATTCGGAATACAATGCTCGAGAAACAAGCGATCTGCCATCGGTCTGGTTGCTTTCGAGATATGTACGTTGCCCTTCCTGACACACCATCTCTAAAATAGAAAATACACAACGTAAAAATATACATGAAGGACGTATAGGAGACCACGTTAACGGTAGACACTTTTTGACAAGCATGCCAACTTATTATTCAGAACAGTGTAAAGTACAAGTTTTGGCAGTTACTCATACCTACGCGTGCTTTGTGAGGACGGACAAACGAGAGGGATTAATGGGAAGGAGCTTCTCCCCTCAAGAAACTTGTACTGCTTAACAACTGATTTTGATATGTCGATACCTTACCATTTTACTATTATTGAATCTCCTTTTCTGCGTCTATCACACGCTTGAATAGGTGTACATTTTATTATGACAGGATGGATAAATAAAACCGAACGTCACAATATTTTATTTCTTACACTTGAGGTCGTACCATGCTTCCCTGCTGCCCTCCTGACGATACCTTGTTTCTGATGAACACTCGCCGCCGAGAGCAAGATACTGCATTCCAGTATGTATTTTGTCAGTTCGCAAAACGTTCTACTTAGAACATTGCGCCGTCATTACTCTGGAAATGCCGGTCACGCAAAGGTTTCTTCACGCGAAGGAGGGGAGAAAGTCGTTTGGTGCCACGTGAAAAAATCAGTGAGGATGAGACAAAAGTTAACAGCGAAAGTAAGGAGAGCGTTTGAATGTGTCTTGTGCAGAATGTTCTGCGAAGCGGAAGCCGATGGACGGGGTCCCCTCTGTCGATTTCAAAATGTCGCGCAAGGTGTTGAAAACTAATGAATGATCTTTCCATCTATCGTCTCGAGTGTGAAACGCCCGTCTCCGAACACCAGAGCCTCGGCTTCAAGAGCGATTTCTGATTCTTCACAGAGAGCAGGTCTGCCATGTTGTTCCTAGTGTACAACAAACGCCTTGGCCAGCCACATCGCCAGATCTCTCGCCAGCTGAATACGTATGGGACGTGGTGAAGCGGGAACTTAGTCGTTGCCTATAGCCCGCAAGCACCGTAACCGAGTAGCAACAAAAGGTCGAAAGTGCTTGGAACAACGTAACGCAGGACGCAATTCGGCAGTTTTGTGGTCGTTGCATTTGAAAACACAAGCTTCCGTTGCCGCCAGAGGCGATGGGCTCTTCATCATTCAGACTTACGTGACAACGCTGAGGGCGTACGCGCCACCTGATTTCTGTGTTATATGACGCTTGCCGTACACTTCCATTAACTCAGCAGGAATCGTTGGAGCGTTGTTTTCCTTCAAATGAAGAAAACGAATTTACGATGCTCGACTATTTCAAGAGGCTTCCTCATTTCGTTTTTGTGCTGCAGTGGTGTTCTACAGCACTTTGGTGCGCAAATTTCAGTGTGTGCCTGCACCGTAGACAAGTACATTCAAACAAACAAAAAAATTATTATGTAATTTTGTATTTTCGAGGTGGTGATAAAAATATAACTGCTCCTCATAGACGGGATCGCAGACCCCCTGACGAACATTCCGGCGCAATTTGCTATAGCAAACAAGGAGATACGAAACAAATGGTTCAAATGGCTCTGAGCACTATGGGACTCTACATCTGAGGTCATCAGTCCCCTAGAACTTAGAACTACTTAAACCTAACTAACCTAAGGACAACACACACATCCATGCCCGAGGCAGGATTCGAACCTGCGACCGTAGCAGTCGCGCGGTTCCGGACTGAAGTGCCTAGAACCGCACGGCCACCGCGGCCAGCCAGATACGAAACAAATTTTCGACAAAACACTTATTGTATCTTAAACTGGAAATAATTTTGCACTGTTTGGACTGAAATTATGAGAGTCATCGTTAAAGTAGAATCTGAAATAATGAAAAGGAGGGAAGAACAAACACGGAAGCAGTGTCAGACATTGCATCTTTTACAGAGAACCTTCCGTACTGCCTTAGGGGAACTAAGTCGCCCCCCACCCCCCACCCCCTGTAAACAAAATAACAAATTTTTTTTGTTACGTATTTCGATCTCAGTTCGTACAAATGTTATCACTACCGGTGTAGACCTCATAGCAAGACAACATAGGATGATATGTTAAGGTATCGGGTGTTCTGCCGGGTACCAGGGCAGTCCTTGCACTCTACCTCGACAAAGTGGTTCGTTGTCTTCATCAGATGCTGCCTGAGACTGCTGTTTGACTAGAGCGAGTACAGTATACTGCCTTTCCCCTTCATGGTGGCTTCTAGGCGCTGCGTCTGTGGTCCATTCCCACTGAAATCGTCCTGAGACGTCCCGATTTCGGTCCGATGCTCCTGGTAGCAAACTGAGGTTCCTTCTTGTCATGTTCACGATGTAAAACTGTACCCTATTCCAAGAGAAAACTAGTAAGAAACTAGTACAAACTTCGTAGATAAGACATACACTAGAAATTGGTTAAATGACGCCCCCCCCCCCCCCTGTAGGCGTGAGCTACGAGTTGCAAACTCGTCACCGTGTGTCGCAAATGTGCACTAGACAGTCAGAAACAACGAACTGGTAAGTTAAGCTACTATTGGACAAGAGCAGACAAGAGCGGGCCGGAAGAAGAAGGAATTTCAACAAAGAACAAAAGCGCAAAAATAGAAGAAACTTCAAAACACCTTCTCAGGTGCTTCGAAAACGTCTTTTTTATGGGAACTGCTTCAGGTCTCTAGTGTTTATTTTCATGAAGACGTCAGTCGTGTGTGGTATACTGGAATTAAGTTAATTTTTTGTTTTGGATCGTTTATTTCATCGTCAGCTTAAAGTCAATGAACATAGCGTAGTTACATGAGAATCAGGATACATAATAATGGCTTTGAAATTATTGAATTGTCTCCTGCAAATGTAAAACAGTTCTAAATTATGAAAGTATTTTAAAGAAATTGTCGACTCTAGTACAAGGCAATACTGATTACCTAGCACATTATTGGGCACTCCAAATGACTCTCATGATGTGGATTCGACTCTGCTACTTTCTTCATCTCATCAGCAACGCAATCCAGACCCATACTTGACCCAAGTTCATTGGATGCCTCAACAATCATAAACAGCAGTGCGTTAACATGCCTCGACAAACAGTTCAGTGGGAATAAAAGTAGTGTCTTCTCTTTCGTGTTGCGATAACCTCTCTTTTTATAAGTTTACGGCATTTACTTCTCTGCTGTGAGAACCTCCACATTTTTAGTGAGTTCTTCTTTCTCTATCTCTTGTCATTATCTTGGGCAGTCTTTGTGATATGCCATTTACCTTCTCTACGCTTGACAATATCGGAGAGACCATCGTCAGCAGCTGATGGATAACTCCTAAAGACAAAACGTGACACATTTGGAGTATTCACTAATTTTACCCGGCAGGACCTCTGTTCTCTCCATTCTGGAAAGTGTTGCCAATCTCTTTTTCTTACTTCCATATTCGAAGGGTCAGGACCAGTAGCACTATATCTACTGACGACGACGACTACGACGATGATGATGATGATGATTCCGCTTTGCGGGGCGCTCAGCGGCGCTGTTATCAGCACTCGTACAGATTCCAATCGTTGCACTTTCCAGTCTCGCCAGTTCCCGAATGATGATGAAATGTTGAGGTCAACACGGACACCCAGTCACCGGCTGCAGACAATCACCGACTATGTAGGGAATCGAACGCGGGACACTGTGATCGAGGGGCAGCAACGCTATCTACTAACGAAGCTGTTGTCTCTCTTAAAGTGCTGATAAATGCAAGCTTACCCCCGTACCGAAAAGGGAGAAGCTCACAGTGCGACTGCAAGAGCAGTGGTGAACATGTGAATCACATCATATTGTGTAAATATTTATGACAGCCGCGCGTGATTAGCCGAGCGGTCTAAGGCTCTGTGCGGTTGGTCCCGGCGGAGGTTCGAGTCCTCCCTCGGGCATGGGTGTGTGTGTGTTTGTCCTTAGGATAATTTAGGTTAAGTAGTGTGTAAGCTTAGGGACTGATGACCGTAGCATTTAAGTCCCATAAGATTTCGGGTGTGTGTGTTTGTCCTTAGGATAATTTAGGTTAAATAGTGTATAAGCTTAGGGACTGATGACCTTATCAGTTAAGTCCCATAAGATTTCACACACATTTGAACATTTATTCATGACATAAGCGAACACGTAAAACCTTCAAGAATAAGGCGAATGGAATAGTAAGATCTGTTGCAAGGGATCTGGGAAAGTGCAGTGCATTTGTAAAGGAAATTGCCTACAGGATGCTATTGCGACCAGTCCTAGAGCATTGCTCCAGCTTTGTTAAGAAGGCCTGATAACAGATCCGCCGACTCGATAGACGCGCTGCCGAGGTCTAACGCAGTGGTTGGAAAATTGCGGCTCGCGGCCCACACGCTGCCGCAATCAAGTATCCGTGCCAACCGCGCTGTACTAACAAACAGACGAATCCGAAAACGTCGACTAACGTTAAGAGCGTCTTAGGGGTGAAGTTTTCCTGCTTGCAACAAACAAAAATACTTAATATATAATATAAATTGATAACAAATTTTTGACTTAAAGTCAATAATTCGTCATAGAATGTTAACCAGCAACAAATAATAGTGTCATTTATTGATGTCAAGAAAGCTTTTGACTGTATAGACAGAGAAACAATGGATAAGATCATTAGAGAATTTGGTGTTAAATCAAAATTAGCAAACGTAATTCGTGAAATACTAACAGGTACAATATCTAAAGTCAAATTTATGGGAGACGTATCTCAGCCATTTGAAATAAAAGCTGGTGCTAGACAAGGTGACGGTTTATCACCTTTACTGTTTAATTGTGTTGTAGAAAAAATTGTAAGGATCTGGAATTCGGAGCTAAAATATCACAAAATGGAACCAATAACTTTGGTAAGGAAAACAAATGGAATTAAGGTAAACTGCTTGGCTTTTGCGGATGATTTTGCAATACTTTCAGACAACCTGACAGAAGCAGTTATTCAGATAACCCTTCTGGAAAAAAATTGCAAACAGAAGTGGTCTCAAAATTTCAGCTGAAAAACCGAAATTCATGACAAATATAAAAAATGTACCAAAATTCATAGGAACACAAACAGGTAAAAATAGAGCGAGTAAATAAATTTACATATCTTGGAGAAAATATACAACAGAATGGACTAGAAAAATCTGCAGTAGATGTAAGAATTACCAAAATGGAAAGAGGATATGGTTTCACCAAAAATTTACAACAAGAAATGTATATCTAGAAAAACAAAACTAAAACATTACACGACAGTGGTACGACCAGAATGTTTATATGGATCTGAATGCCTAACGATGAACTATAAGATGGACAAACTAGAGGTACTGGGAAGAAGGATTATTAAAAAATTTATTTGCAATATACACTGCAGATGATTGGAAAATAAGAAGTAATGGGGGGATCTACAAAAATATCGAGAAAATATCTGAAATAATGACCAAATGAAGATTAATCTTTTTCGGACCCCTCTACCGAATGGATGGAAATACATTAACAAAACAAATACTCCTATATTTCTGGAAGAAGAAATCAACAATAGCACGGATTACAAAAATGGTTCAAATGGCTCTGAGCACTATGCGACTTAACTTCTGAGGTCATCAGTCGCCTAGAGCTTAGAACTAATTAAACCTAACTAACCTAAGGACATCACACACATCCATGCCCGAGGCAGGATTCGAACCTGCGACCGTAGCGGTCGCTCGGCTCCAGACTGTAGCGCCTAGAACCGCACGGCCACTCCGGCCGGCACGGATTACAGAAGTAAGGAAAGGTCTAGCAAGAAATGATATCAAAGAATCATAAATAGCAGAAAGAAACCGTTTTAAAATAAGTACTAAATTTGGAACGATTTCAAAGCAGAAGAAATAAAAAATCGGAAACAACACGGACGGAAGAAAGGAAGAGACTTCATGGGGAGAAAATGAAGGAATACTGGAAAAATAGGAAACAACAATAAAGGAAGAAGAGGAACTAAAGTTTTTGACGTGATTCTAGTTGGTCAATACGGTTGTAAAATAAATATAACATAATATATATAATATAACACAATACTTTAAAAGGCGCTTAATTTTAGTTGACGTTGGCGTACTCGGCCATGAACTAAGTAGAGCTGGCTGCTGACCTCAGGGACAGAGGGGTACGTAGCGCGTCCGCTGCTGGGTCAGAGGATGCGAAAGAAGGAATGTTTTGTCATCTTACAGTACTGACAACTCACGGGACTACGTGACTCGTATCGACCAGCTTCTGTGTTACAACTTTTGACACGGAAGGTACGTGGATTTGTGAATGCGTGTTACGCAGACGGCCATCTTCAAATGCGATGTATAATTGTAGCGCGGAATATGAAAGTAAATGAAAACTGTTGAAACACAATGCAAACAGAAGAAGAACGACATTCAAAAGACTGAATAAATGCTTAGCATCGTGTTTCATACTGAAGAATGCACTTAAATGTATGTACACTTACTTCTATTAATGAATTAATCATCCGCCCACACAGGCAATACATCTACATTTCGTCGGGGAATCACACTGTCGCAGTTACGTGGTCGCTGCGGGTGGCAGTGATATGAAACAGACGACGACATGAAGTTCTCCGAATGGTTTTGGCTTTTAACGATCAGTACTAGAGGAAAGGTGACCAAATTATTGCTCCCTTGCTACAGAGAGTCTGTTGGGAGTAGATAACATATTGATTTATGTAGGTTATGAATTAATAATGTTATATGCGGCCGGAGATGCCACCCCACAGTGCCATTATTGGCTCTTGAGCAAAAAAGTTTGACGACTGCTGATCTAACGGATCGGCATAGTTCATGCGGAAATATAACTGAGATGATGGGATAACTTAGGTGGGAATCAATCGACATCGTTTTTCTCGCGAAATCCTATTCATAAGTACAGGTAATCGGTATTTGAGGAAGATTGGATTCCATTTTATTGCACTATCATGTGTCTGTATGGATCTTGGGAATAAGACAAGAATTGTTTCGGCGCTTACACAGACATATAAACAGTCACTTTTTGTCGCTCAGTAGGTGATTGGAACAGGACGGAAAATATCCAGTATTGGGTCGAAATACCCTGCGCCACGCAGTACAAAGCGACTAGCGGAGTTGGAATGTAAACGTAGGTGACACAATACAGAACGTTGTATGTAGACCGTTACGAATATGAGGGGTAGTCGTATAATTTCAAATATTACCTCAAAAATTAAGTTACGTAATTACTATTTACTTTGTTGAAGGTACAAGTGTACAGAGTCTTTACAATTTGTTTCTCCGCGTCAGAGTACTGTATCGCCATTAGAGGCGTGGAACAGAACAGAGCAGCCACACGCACTTAATCAGTGGGCTGCGCTGTTTCGTTTTGCCTCCACTGGAGGTATTCTGCGAAACTGTGGCGCGGCGATTTTAATGCGTAGCACAACGGCTGACATGTACCTGCAAGCAAAAGGAGATTAATTACGGAAGATAATTATTTTTTAAGCAATAATTGAAACTTTATGACTATTCTTCGTATGCTGGGGAGACGAAGGCTTGGATATGAGCGGCCACATTCGCAAACGTGAGCTCTCCGTTATCGGGAAATAAGTACCACTTTCCTGTCATTACGTTCTTAGCCTAAACTACTGTTTTGTGTTATTGTCCGAGGAGAGAAAAAAAAGCAAAACTGTCTCGAGGTTACAATTACGTATCGGAACCAGGAATCAGCGGCCGATGGGACGGATGGACACGGGATAAGCGGAGGCCGCGATTGGGTGAGTGTGCCGGCCCAGAGGCCAGGCGAATACGTAATCCGGGGGACAAATGAAGTCGGTACTTTGCAGCCGTGCATCATGCGGCCGCCCGGAGCAAGGCCTCCCCCAAATTGCGGCCATTAGGCAGCCGGTCGCCGTCATTACCCGGCACTGCGCTGCGCCACCTGCTCGCCCTGCCCGCTGGCCGCTGCAGCCACCCCCGAGTCACAGCTGCCCGTCTCCTGCACCACCCGCGAGCTCTGCCAGCATCTCGGCTTATTCACTGAGTGACACCGTCGTCTCAGTACACCGTTTCGTCAAGTTTCTTCTTCATTATCTTCAGGTAGATACAAACGTCATTCGCTGGACCAGACGCGTATTCTGTTACAACCGTTCCAAATATCCGTAAGGTATCCAAGCAGGCAAAAAGCAATACAAACGTCTCAAAAATGAGATCGACAGGAAGTGCAAAATGGCTAAGCAGGCATGGCTAGAGGACAAATGTAAGGATTTAGAGGCTTATCTCACTAAGGGTAAGATAGATACTGCGTACAGGAAAATTAAAGAGACCTTTGGAGAAAGGAGAACCACTTGCATGAATATCAAGAGCTTTGATGGAAACCCAGTTCTAAGCAAATAAGGGAAAGCAGAAAGGTGTAAGGAGTATAAAGAGGGTCTATACAAGGGCGATGTACTTGACGACAATATTATGGAAATGGAAGAGGATGTAGATGAAGATGAAATGGGAGATATGATACTGCGTGAAGAGTTTGACAGAGCACTGAAAGACCTGAGGCGAAACAAGGCCCCCGGAGTAGACAACATTCCGTTAGAACTACTGACAACCTTGGGAGAGCCAGTCCTGACAAAACTCTACCATCTGGTGAGCAAGATGTATGAGACAGGCGAAATTCCCTCAGACTTCAAGAAGAATATTATAATTCCAATCCCAAAGAAAGCAGATGTTGACAGATGTGAAAATTACCGAACCATCAGTTTAATAAGTCACAGCTGCAAAATACTAACGCGAATTCTTTACAGACGAATGGAAAAACTGGTAGAAGCTGACCTCGGGGAAGATCAGTTTGGATTCCGTAGAAATGTTGGAACACGTGAGGCAATACTGACCCTACGACTTATCTTAGAATAAAGATTAAGCAAAGACAAACCTACGTTTCTAGCATTTGTAGACTTAGTAAATGCTTTTGACAATGTTGATTGGAATACTCTCTTTCAAATTCTAAAGGTGGCAGGGGTAAAATATAGGGAGCGAAAGGCTATTTACAAATTGTACAGAAAGCAGATGGCAGTTACAAGAGACGAGGGGTATGAAAGGGAAGCAGTGGTTGGGAAGGGAGTGAGACAGGGTTGTAGCCTATCCCCGATGTTATTCAATCTGTATATTGAGCAAGCAATAGAGGAAACAAAAGAAAAATTCGGAGTAGGTATTAAAATCCATGGAGAAGAAATAAAAACTTTGACGTTCGCCGATGACATTGTAATTCTGTCACAGACAGCAAAGGACTTTGAAGAGCAGTTGAACGGAATGGACAGTGTTTTGAAAGGAGAGTATAAGATGAACATCAACAAAAGCAAAACGAGGATAATGGAATGTAGTCGAATTAAGTCGAGTGATGCTGAGGGAATTAGATTAGGAAACGAGACACTTAAAGTAGCAAATGAATTTTGCTATTTGGAGAGCAAAATAACTGATAATGGTCGAAGTGGAGAGGATATAAAATGTAGACTGGCAATGGCAAGGAAAGCGTTTCTGCAGAAGAAAAATTTGTTAACATCGAGTGTAGATTTAAACGTTAGGAAGTCGTTTCTGAAAGTATTTGTATGCGCTGTAGCCATGTATGGAAGTGATACGTGGACGATAAATAGTTTAGACAAGAAGAGAACAGAAGCTGTCGAAATGTGGTGCTACGGAAGAATGCTGAAGATTAGATGGGTACATCACATAACTAATGAGGAGGTATTGAATAGAATTCGGGAGAAGAGGAGTTTGTGGCACAACTTGACTAGAAGAAGGGATCGGTTGGTAGGACATGTTCTGAGACATCGAGGGATCACCAATTTAGTATTGGAGGGCAGCGTGGAGGGTAAAAATCGTAGATGGAGACCAAGAGATGAATACTCTAAGCAGATTCAGAAGGATGTAGGCTGCAGTAGGTACTGGGAGATGAAGAAGCTTGCCCAGGATAGAGTAGCATGGAGAGCTGCATCAAACCAGTCTCAGGACTGAAGACCACAAAAACAACAACAACATCCAAGTATAGACTATCAGATCTAAAGTATCCGATCTCCACTATGTAAGGTGGAATTAAGCACGGGGGCGGATCGGCCAGTATAAAAGGAGGGAGGGAGTACAGTGTTGTCAGTAGACAAGCAGTAACAGCATAATGAGTCGGCCAGGAAACATCAGTCAGTTCGAACGTGGATTTGCCATTGGATGCCAACTGAGTAACAAATCCACCACAAACATTTCAACCCTTCTAGACATGTGCAAGTCGTATTTTTGTGTTTCGATTGTCGAGTGGAAATGCGAAGGAACAACCACAGGTAAAGCAAGACAAGGCAGAGCTCTTGTACTGATGGTTGGGAACTGTACAGAATTGTGGAGGGAGCTGTAACAAATCGCAAGAATGCACCGGAAGGAATTACTCGTGAGTTCCAAATTGCTACCACAGCTCGGCTAGCACATTGGCTGTGCCTAGGGAGTTAAAAAGAATAGAGTAAACGGGTCAAGAAGTTCGTCATATGCCACGTATTCCCATAGTCAAAACTAAGCGACCCTTCATTTGGTGTGAACATCGGCGCTACTGGACAGTGGATGATTGGAAACGAGTGCTTTGGAGTGACGAATTACGTGATACCACGTGGCAGTCTGACGCGAGGGTTTGTGTTTAGCGAATGCCTGGAGAAAGTGTCCTTCCATCGCGTATAGTGCAACAGTGAAATCTGGAGGTGGTGGTGTTATAGTATGGAGGGTGTTTTTCGTGGTTAGAGTTCGGACACCTTGTAACACCTGTATTACTCATAGAGATACGGTGGCAGGTTATTTGGTCGTCATACCTATCTTTAAATCTGTTTGAAATATACTTTGACGGGCTTCGTAGAGATGGTAGGCACCCTTCGTTATAACAGACATATCTTTCTCTGACCTGGTACGCCCATACAATTTCAGTGGAAAAAATAGTCCCAAGGATACAACTATGCCAATCTACAACCGACTGAATTTAATAGTTGGTACTAAAAGTTACTAACAGATATTTTAAACACACAATGGATAAAGCGAAAGGATAGTTGGTTCGTCAGACAAAGGAACGCGATAATTAAATTGAATTAGTGTTTGCATTTGCCCTTGGCCAGTACTTAGATAGTACAAATTCTGGTGCCTGTGTAGGCTACTGATCTCTATTCCCTGGATCCTTTTAATGATTACTCCATGATTTTCTTTCAGGTATACTGCGGTTGGAATGACTACATGAAACAAAGGGATTTGATTTTAATTAACAACGTAATTTATTTAATTTGGAAGTAGACAAGTGACTTCATGAAAAGCAAAACTTTCTGACTGCTTACAATATGCCCAGGTATTTTAAGGCCGTTGTGGTTGTATGCGTTAAGCGCTTCGAATGGAACATTGATTTGACTATCGCTTCCGTTTTCGTGTTCTGTGACAAGCGAGGGAGTGAAACCACTGCGTACTGTTAATACTTCAAAAGAATGCGAGACGATATACGTCTGGGTGAATCCAAAGTTACAGACGCGCATCAACCGAAATGGAGATTCACGGAAATGTTCATTCAACACATTTCATGCCAGTTAAGTGGATCATGCACTGCAAGGATTTCATAATGAGTATTGGCGGTAATCCTATACTGAACCGAAACGTTGAAGCATTGCCCGTTATGCGTTCGAGTCCTGCCATGTGGACCACATACCGCAAAGAGTCACGCACCAAAATTTAGGACAGAGATTTACCGTCAGGTAAATCATACGACCGAATACACACACATCAAAAAAGTTTTGCATCACCTCGGTTCCGAGGGATCCGGAACCTGTACAGAAAACTGGAATAGAAATCAACACAAACATCATTTCCGACCTTTTTATTGCTAATGAAAACCACACATTGCATGTTGTACCACTATACAGCGAGACCTTCAGAGGTGGTGGTCCAGACTGCTATATACACCGCTACCTCTAATACCCAGTAGCACGTCCTCTTGCATTGATGTATGCCTGTATTCGTCGTGGCATACTATCCACAAATTCATCCAGGAACTGTTGGTACAGATTGTCCCACTCCTCATCGGCGATTCGGCGTAGATCCATCAGAGTGGTTGGCGGGTCACATCGTCCATAAGCAGCCCTTTGCAATATATCCCAGACATGTTCGATAGGGTTCATGACTGGAGAACATGCTGGCCACTCTAGTCGAGCGATGTCGTTATCCTGAAGGAAGTCATTCTCAAGACGTTCACGATGTGGGCGCAAATTTTCGTCCATGAAGACGAATGCCTCACCAATATGCTGCCGATATGGTTGCACTATCTGTCGGAGGATGGCATTCACGTATCGTACAGCCTTTACGGCACCTTCCATAACCACCAGCAGCGGACGTCGGCCCTACAGAATGCCACCTCAAAACAACATGGAATCTACACCTTGCTGCACTCGCTGGACAGTGTGTCTAAGGCGTTCAGCCTGACCGGGTTGCCTCCAATCACGTCTCAGACGATAGTCATCGGTGAAGACAACGTGATGCCAATCCTGAGCGGTCCATTCTGCATGTTGTTGGGCCCATCTGTACCGCGCTGCATGATGTCGTGGTTGCAATGATGGACCACGCGATGAACGCCGGGAGTGAACTTGTGCAACATGCAGCCTATTGCGCACAGTTTGAGTCGGAACACGATGTCCTGTGGCTGCACGAAAAGCATTATTCAACATGTTGGCGTCGCTGTCAGAGTTCCTCCGAGCCATAATCCGTAGGTAGCGGTTATCCACTGCAGTAGTAGCCATTGGGCGGCCTGAGCGAGGAATGTCATCATCATTCCTGTCTCTTTGTATTTCCTCCATGTCCGAACAACATCGCTTTGGTTCACTCCGAGATGTCTGGACACTTCCCTTGTTGAGAGCATTTTCTTGCAAAAAGTAACAACGTGGACGCGATCGAACCGTGGTTTTGACGGTCTAGGCATGGTTGAACTACAGACAACACGAACCGTGTACCTCCTTCCTGGTGGAATGACTGGAACAGATCGGCTGTCGGATCCCCTCCGTCTAATAGACGCTGCTCATGCATGGTTGTTTAGATCTTTGGGCGGGTTTAGTGACATCTCTGAACAGTCAAATGATACAATATCCACAGTCAACGTCTATCTTCAGAAGTTCTAGTAACTGGGGTGATTCAAAACTTTTTTTGATGTGTGTATTAAGCATCTACTGACTATAGTGAAGATAGGCGTAGGTGTGTGAGGCACAGGTACACTCGACGTACGCACAAAGCAAGTCGCGTTGTACATAAAGAAAAATTCATAAAATCTGCAGTGATCGGTTTCGAAATTTCACACGTGAAACTAACCTGTATTACTCGGTAGATAATGAAAGAAAGGCACAACTGGACGAATTTACAGTGGGAAAACTACCGCAGTTAAATACCATATGATCTCACATAACGAATGTCACATCTCTTTATTTGCAATGTCCCTAATTAAAAAACCTGTTAAAATTAAGACGCTTGTTCTACTTCATCAGCGGTTATAACTTTTCGCTGATGACATTGCCATTCTGAGTGGAAGTGAAGAAGAATTACATGTTTTGCTGAATTGAATGGTCTAAGAAGTATAGAATACGGATTGAGAGTAAGTGGAAGAAAGGCGAACGTAATGAGCAATGGCAGGAATGAGAACAGCGAGGAACTTAACATCAGGGTTGATGGTCATGAAGTAGATGAAGTGAAGGAATTCTACTGGCTAGGCAGCAAAATAACCAATGACGGACGGAGCAAGAAGGACGTCAAAGGCAGACTAGCGCTGGCAAAGAGAGCGTTCCTGGCCAAGAGAAGTCTACTGGTATGAAATATAGGCCATAATTTAAGGAAGAAATTTCTGAGAATGTACGTTCGGAGCACTGCATTGTATGGTAGTGGAACATGGACGTATCGTCTCTATCGGCACACCGGTTATTGTGTGTACCTTATCTAGTCTCCCCATCTTTAACCAGTACCTTGCAGCTCTGTATTTGAGCGTGATATCTATGGGGCATATTCCGAGCACCACACACAGTGCATCCGCTGAGGTGGTACTGAAGGCTCCAGATAGCCTATGTAGGTCACTTCTCTGCCCTCGTCTGACGGATGCTTTGTTGGTGACCACGTTGAGTCTATGTGCCCACATGCTAGCTGCGAAGCTGAGTACTGATTACTTTCCGGCTGTCCATCCGCCATTCGACTACTCGGTCTTTACGGTAGTCTAAAAAACTGTTGTACAGTGACTGCGGTACCTCCAGATGTCTACTAAGGCCTTGCAGTTCAGTCACCCACTGACGGTATGTCTGTTCTTCTTGCTTACGCAACCTAAAGAATACGTAATGGGCAGCGGCCACTTGTACCCTGCCCTCATAATACTTTGTAAGAACCTGCAATAAATCTTCGTATGGTACCACTTCAGGGCGGACGCGGGAAATAACTTTGCACGCAAGCGGTAAATAGTCACACCCTCTGTGGCCAAGAAATACGAATATTTGTCAGTGTCGCTGTGTGCGATGTGCTGCGATATGCGCGTTGAACTGTGTGAGGTACTTCGTCCAGTCTTCCCTCATTTTATATGCTAGCAACGCAGGCGATGGCGCCGCCACTGGGTCCGGCGTCTTGTATAAAGTCATCTGCGCCGTCATGAAGCGGTTCATCCCTTCAAGCTGCTGCGCCATTTGTTGACTCTGAAACTGAATAAACTGAGTTAGATTAACTGCAGGCGGCACAGCAGGCGATTGTGTCTTGGCAGCCACAGTAACCAAGCAATGCGCAAAAAAACAAAAAAATTAAGCACAGAGAAAGAAAAAAGTAGTGAAAAAGTAGCAACCACAGAACCTAGAAAACAACAACCACAAAGAAAGCAAACACTATGTACCCGTTAAAGACAAGCAAAAATAAATAAATAAATAAATAAATAAAAATTATACCCACACACTAATGTGGTAGCACTCGTCGTCAGGTTTGTTGTGTACAACTTAATACACGATAGTAAGGACAAGTGGGCTGCCGAGTGCTGCGGCAACTGTCGTTGCAGGAAAGCTGAATAAGATCAGTAATGATTAGCGAACAAGTTAACAAAGAAAACAGAAGATTTACCTACCTTATGTTTCTCCAAGCGAACAAAAACTCATTGCAAATAATGCTACAAGAAATATAGTCCAGCTGTCATAATGTAACAATGTAACATGGTGTCGGTGCAATGAGGCTCCAGATGCAAGTAGCAAGACTGGCTGCTGCCGGCGGCCGTCCATTGCGGCGGCAGAGGGCGCTCGTGGTGCGGAGATGTCGGAAGTGTGCTCAGAAGGAGTACGCCATTCAGCCCACAAGATACTAAGGTGTTTGGCTGTGTCGACCACAAAATATTGCTCCAGAAGTTGGTCCAGTATGGAATACGGGGAGCAGCTCACAATTTCTTCACCTCTTAGTTTAACAACAGGCAGCAAACGGTCATTATTCACAGTGTTGAGAATGGCTTTGGTGTGGGGTCTGAGTGGGGCATTGTCGAATGGGGGGTGCCCCAGGGATCAGTTTCGGGGCCACTCCTGTTCTTTATTTATGCAAATGATATTCCCTCTAGTATTACATATAATTCTAAACTATTTCTGTTTGCTGATAACACTAACTTGGTACTAAAGAATGTTGTGTGCAACATTGGCTCTGTTTCAAATAGGGCAGTTCATGACATAAGTTTATGGGTTGTAGAAAATAAACTAACGCTAAATCACAGTAAGACTCAGTTTTTACTGTTTCTAACACACAATTCAACTAAACCCGAAGTTTTAATTTCACAGAATGGGCATACGATTAGTGAAACTGAAAAGTTCAAACTTCCAGGTCTTCAAGTAGATAGTAAACTGTCGGGGAACGCCCACGTTCAGGATCTTTTTCAAAGACTTAATGCTGCCAATTTTACTATTCGAACGGTATCTGAAGTACGTGATCATTCGACACGAAAATTAGTCCACTTTGCTTATTTTCATTCAATCATGTCATATGGTAATATATTTTGGACAATTCTTCCCATTCTCAAAGCATATTTTTGTTCAGAAACGGACAGTTCAGGCAATAAGTGGTTTAAGTTTGAGAACCTCTTATTGACCCCTGTTCATTCTTCTGGGGATTCTGACACTGGCCTCTCAATGTATATATTCTTTATTGTCGGTTCTTGTCAACAATATCAGCTTATTCTCAAGAATTAGCAGCTTTCATTCAGTTAATACTAAGGATAAATCCAGTCTGCCTTTGGATCGCACTTCCTTAACTCTTGTACAGAAAGGTGTGCAGTACACTGCTGCACCCATTTTCAATAAGCTACCACAAGAATTCAAAAATCTTATCAGTAGTCCTCGCGCTTTCAAATCTAAACTGAAGAGTTTGGCTTCAAATGGCTCTGAGCACTATGGGACTCAACTGCTGAGGTCATTAGTCCCCTAGAACTTAGAACTAGTTAAACCTAACTAACCTAAGGACATCACAAACATCCATGCCCGAGGCAGGATTCGAACCTGAGACCGTAGCGGTCTTGCTGTTCCAGACTGCAGCGCCTTTAACCGCACGGCCACTTCGGCCGGCCAAACTGAAGAGTTTCCTCATGGGTCACTCCATCTATTCTGTCGAGGAGTTCGTTGAAAAATTAATCTAATTCCTATGTTATATTGTTTATTGCGTTTACTTAATCTTACGGTTTTCGTTTTCTTGGATTCATAAACATTTTATTTTATCTGTTATTACTTTTATGTTGTAATTTCACTTACTGACACGTTCCATGACCTTGGAGATTTGCTTCTCAGTTTGGTGCTACGGAACTAGACGCATAAATAAAATAAAATAAATATTACCTGACCATCATCTGTATCTAATGGAAACGTGCAGTTCCATTATCGACTGTAGAATGCCAGTTGGATGGTATCGATATGTGATACCAAATTATCATACACTGCTTCTTTGGACGTTCGTCCTAAAATCGGAAGTATCCACTTCACTCCGACTTACTCTGTGTTGAGATCATTAGTGAACGCTTCCTCTTATGCATACCCGATGTTACTTTTATTTCTGTGGATCATAGACATCGAGAATAACGTACTGATTCTTTCAGTCAAAGAGACTTATTGTGATAATATCTTGGTTAGCAGTTGACGATGAGCCACATTATCGAACGCCTATCGAAAACCAAGAATGACATAATCTACACGTGCACATCCATCTACTGTTTTCAAGATATCATGTCTGAATAGAGGTAGCCGTCTTTCTCACGAGTGGTTTTTGTGAAATATGTGCTAATGTTTTGAGAGAAACTAGTTTTTCCCAGGAATGTCATTATTTGAGCTTAGAATATGCTCCGGGATCGAGCAACAGGCGGCCGTCATGATACTGGCCCGCTTTTCTGCGCATCCAGTAGTCTACCTTTTTGTAAATTGTAGACAATTGGATTGGTAGCAAAGAAGCCCGTCGCGTCTAATCACAGTGTTTGACAGATCGTTTACGTAAACCAAGGCAAACACCCCTGGGGCACTCCTGCCACTGCCTTGGCACAGGGTTCTGTCAGGTTAAAATTCTTCTGGACGGTCATACAGTCATATACGTGTCACTTTGCTCCTACCTTTGATATAAACTGACAGTGTGGTAAAGTCAACACACCACGTTTTCATTGTTCTTTTCCGAAAATGAAGGAGTTAGTCTGTTCGGAAGGTCTTTCGGCGTTTTGAGCACCCCTACACACTGATATGCAGGGACTATGCTCTTTAGATATATACAAGCAGAAATCACGCGACAGAACTCGTACCCAACAAATACATTGTAGGGAATACACCAAATTGCTACTATGGTGGTAAAGAAGACATAAATCTCTTCTTGACTTGGTGTAAGCAGTGATCTATGAAAAAAAAATGTTCAAATGTGTGTGAAATCTTATTGGATTTAACTGCTAAGGTCATTAGTCCCTAAGCTTACACACTAATTAACCTAAATTATCCTAAGGACAAACACACACACCCATGCCCGCGGGAGGACTCGAACCTCCGCCGGGACCAGCCGCACAGTCCATGACTGCAGCGCCTAAGACCGCACGGCTAATCCCGCGCGGCGATCTATGAAAGAAAAAAAAAGTGTTCTCCGGGTTGCGTTGTGAAGTGTCAACTTGTCTGAGAGCACTGTTTATTTCTAGCCGTGCTCAAATTTACCGATAGATATATAACCATTTAAGTATAAGGGGCAGACAAATGAAAATGAGACACTTGGTAAAAAAGTAAGTAAACTGTTTGTTGCAATTTTGTCATATGATGACATGATGGGGACCGTGGCTGTTTGTTGGAAGACAAATGTTGATGGTGTTAGGACAGCAACCAGCCACAAATTTACTTTGAGTTCCTTTATTCATACCGGTTTCGAATCATTGTGATTCATCCTCAGACGGTTTACACGCTTTCTTTATGACATGTGGTGTGTTTTTTTTATAGATTTCGCGACAATTAATCTGTAAGAAACACATCACATATCACAACGAAAGCGTGTAAACCGTCTGAGGATGAATCACAATGATTCGAAACCGGTATGAATAAAGGAACTCAAAGTAAATTTGTGGCTGGTTGCTGTCCTAACACCATCAACAAACTGTTTGTTGTTTCAAAGGTAATCGCCATGAATGTTGATACACTTATCCCAATGTGAGACAAGACGGTCAATGTATCCGTGGAAAAGTGTTTGCGGTTCCCTGCGGAACCATAATTGTACCAAGGCGTGTACCTCCTCGTCTGAACCAGATCGACGGCCACGAATCCCTTTCTTCAGGGCTCCAAAAATGTGTAAGCTGCACGGGGAGGGATCGGGACTGTATGGAGGATGTGTTAGGGTTTCCCAGCGAAACTTCTGCAGCGTAGTCTAAACAATGGGCACTCCAGCCCCATCTCCGGCAAAGTTATGGTGACCTTTTTCTTTGAAAACAAGGGCCCGCTGCTCATTCACATTCTGGAACACGGACTCACGATTAACGTACAGAGGTATGCGGACATTTTCCAAAACTTAAAGTGTTCTATCAAGTCCAAAGGCCAAGGAATGTTGGCGACGGCGTCATTTTGTTTTAGGATAATTCTACCACCCTCCCTCCCCTCCCCACATGTCGCCAAGGGTTTTCTATGCACAGCAAATGAAGCTAGCCTTCTTTCTCTGCTTAGATTTTCGGATTATGACATTTACAACGTCATCTGGGAACACTGAGCTAATGATTTGCGGCTTGTTTTTAAAATCGTTGCCATAAGAGAGGAATAATCATAAAGATTATGCTACGTACTGTGTGCAATGTCTAATTTCCAACCTTGAAATTTTCTGTTTGAGTGAAAATTACAGAAAAGATTTTTGCATTTTTTCTATTCCACTATTACTACATAAGAAAAATATGATCCGCATGGCTTTGACAGTATCTTACTCCTTTCACATAACTATGGAGGGGGCAAGGAATTTTATTTTCCTGACCCACGAAATAAAGTCTAGGTAAACGGCTTGAGAAGCCTGATTGTACGGCTGTGCAATATGAGTGTTGGCAAAGTTCATTATTTAACAGAAACCAGTTGTGTTTTGGATTGTGTTACTCCCCACTTTTCTAAATAAGAAGTTACGTGCGCAGGGTTCTCTCACACCGAACATTACTCTGAGGAACAGAATATTTGGTTTTACATCTGACTGGCTTCACGATCTGCAGTGCGCAGTTATTAGGTTTCATTCGTTTTGACGAATCTGACCAAGTTTGCCGATTAGCAGACTTCCGTAATCCATCTGTCTTGTTAATTATCTCGTCTCGCCGGTTAGCTGATCAGCAGTGAGAATGTGACGGGCTTCGTTGCGGATTTACGGGAAGGGTAGAAACATTTTGTGTTTCGCATACCGCGTCGAGAATATCAGTGGCGGAATCCGATTTACAATGCTGCCTTAGGAGTCGTACTGAAATGTAAGGCCGACTTCATCCCTATCGTCAATTTTATGATTCAACACACCACCTTTTCATTGTTCTGTTCCCAAAATCAAGGACTTAGCCTGTTCAGAAGGTGTTTCGGCATGTTAGGGTGCCTAACCTTTCATAGGCAGGAGGTTAATATAAAGGGAAGACGTAAAGTTTGCAACAACTACCTTTCTACTGAAGATGCTCGTAGCAGTTGGAGGTTACTTTATTCTTTAAGATACGTGCAATTCAAGGGAGTAAAAGAATGGTCGGAGGGCCTGTCGATGACAGTGGCCTTATTTCAATGCGTGGAATGTCGTAAACAAAACAGTTGCGCACTTTGTCAGACTTAATGTATGAGGAGATTTACAGACTCTGAACTCTAATTTCGAACTTGAATCTGTCTCAGTTTCGTAGTCTCTTACACAATCACACTCGATTGTCGTGCGCCAGGTCGTCTGGACTCCAGTATTCTCTGTCAGGTGCAGAAAAAAGGTGGTGGTGGTGGTGGTGGGGGGGGGGGGGATGGGCATGATCTCCCCCCCCCCCAAAAAAAAAAATCTGTTAAATCGATTATGTTTTGCCGCGCGGAGTGGCCGCGTGGTTAGAGGCGCCATGTCACGAACTGCGCAGCCCCTCCTCCCACCGGAGGTTCGAGCCCTCCTTCGGACATGGATGTGTGTTGTTCTTAGCGTAAGTTAGTTTAAGTTAGTTTAAAGTAGTGTGTAAGTCTAGGGACCGATGACCTTAGCACTTTGGTCCCTTAGGAATTCACAAACATTTTTTTAATTATGTTGTCATACTAATCCTGTAACACTGCAGGCTGTGGTTAATAAAGGGTGATCACAATGACAATGGGTAGGATGCGCTTCGATTTTATATTGTGTAATGTTGAGTTTGTTGCTAGTATAGCTCTTAGATCTGTTACATGACAAATATACTTCTCTCATCTTTGGACAAGTAATTTTTAAATGACCTGTTTGGTGGTTCAAATGGCTCTGAGCACTATGGGACTTAACATCTGAGGTCATCGTTACCCTAGAACTTAGAACTACTTAAACCTAACCAACCTAAGGACATCACACACATCCATGCCCCAGGCAGGATCCGAACCTACGACCGTAGCAGTCGCGCGGTTCCGGACTGAAGCGCCTAGGACCGCTCGGCCACCGCGGCCGACTAACGTGTTTCTCTGACCTGCTGTTTTTGAGAAGTTACACTATAGCGATATACTAAGCAGTGATGTAAATAAATGATTAATATTATTGTTATATTAAACATTTTATTTGTTGTATTGTTATAATTTTTACTCAAATCCTTAGTATCTAGGGCGCGTTAAAAATGAGAGTGACCAGAAATTAATTTGGAGGAGGTGGGTCGGTGGAACGAAACATTAACAAACTGTGACGCCTTCGCCTGGCATAGAACCCAGTCCTAGGCCCACACCTGTTCTTTGTGTACATTAATTTGGTGATGATATAATGTAAGTGCTGCAGTTCTGTTCAGAATATTTCCATCTAATGAGTTTAAGACGTTTCTGGTAAACCTGGATAAACGAGGGCATTCAATAAGTTTAGGTTCATAACACGCGTCATTACGCAGTTCCGCTAGCGGACAGGTGTGTCTGAATATGTAGACAATTCATCCCCCTAGTAGTGTCGCATGGAATGTATTTGCACCTGTAGGTAGGCAACCCAATGGACATAATTCCACAGCGGGTTGTTGTTGCACCTTGTCGGGCAATTCGTGTGAGCGACTTCAGTGAACTGCATGCACCTACTAATGATGCACCTACTGATGTTTGCCACGTCACAAATGGCGTCGATATTGAGTGCCTATAGTGTGAGTTAAAAATCTGGAGAAATGCCGTTCCTCTGGAATGCGTATTTTCCGTATGTCTTGCGGTATTCTCACAGTTGTGTTCTGAAAGCTCGGAGGCATTTACGAATATCATTGAGTTGACTTAAAGGCAAGCGTATATTTTGCATATTTTCACCCCATTTTGACTTACGATGTATCTTATAGGACAGTGCAGCTAAAGTAAATAAAATATTTATTCAGCAGAAGCGAGTAGTAGTGTAAAGAAGATAACTTTACATATGTCAAAAGCCTTTGTAATGATCTTGTATTCATACGTTCACTTGCTAATGCAGTCTCTTCTTAATAATTTTAGCTGCTGATAATAGAAACCAGTTTCTTCTAAACTGCAATTTTCCCAGTCACAGTACAAGACACAAAAAATTTCCCATAGGCTTTGCCTACTTGTCTGAGGTTCAGACTAGTGTTATACACCCTAGCGGGAAGATTTTCACAAACTCGCACCTAACAGAAAGCAAGAAGTTGATAGTCCCTACCAACTCGAAAGAAAATTTAAAACTTACTTCATTAACCTCTCTCCCTACAAATTACCTAAACATGTAGCTTCTAGTATTAAAAAGCTCTGTTAGCTACATGCCAAGTAGCAGTGTTTGTTATAAAGCTGAATTGTAAGTAATAATGTACTATAAATGCGACTCATTATTTACAGATGCATGAAAATACTTTTTTTTTTAAAAAAATAACATTGTAAAAAACTAAATATTAACCTCCTAACAGAAGATAAACAGCAGGTATATGGTAAAATTGAGTTGTAAGAGGGCAGGTCATCTTCTAAGGTGGACTTATGTGAATTGGGCCATGTGATCTGACATTACACAGCCTCCAAAATAATGAATAAGAAATTAATTGACTGTTAAATGAAACAACATCTACAATTACTTCAGTTTATCCAATTAAAGAGACAAGGAATAATGATACTTTAATTAAACCTTCGCACATGTGTTTGGGGCAGATAAACAATAAATAAGTAAATAAAATGGGTTCTGGTAAGATTCTGACAGTCGTAAAGTTTTACCATGTTACAAACGACTACTTGAAAGCAAAGTGGTCATTCCTATCTGAATGCAAGTCTTCAAAGTGAAGCTTGAAGTTGTTGAAATTCTATGAAAATGACTTTACTTTCCCTACGCATTATCTGGCGATTACGGCTCTGTCTCACCATAGCAAAATAGACCCATATCTCTGACGTCGATCTGTTGTAGAATTTTGAACACGTATTATGTTCGAGTATAATGACTTTTCTGGAGACTAGAAATCTACTCTGTAGGAATCAGCATGGGTTTCGAAAAAGACGGTAGTGTGAAACCCAGCTCGCGCTATTCGTCCACGAGACTCAGAGGGGCATAGACACGGGTTCACAGGTAGATGCCGTGTTTCTTGACTTCCGCAAGGCGTTCGATACAGTTCCCCACAGTCGCTTAATGAACGAAGTAAGAGCATATGGACTATCAGACCAATTGTGTGATTGAATTGAAGAGTTCCTAGATAACAGAACGCAGCATGTCATTCTCAATGGAGAGAAGTCTTCCGAAGTAAGAGTGATTTCTGGTGTGCCCCAGGGGAGTGTCGTAGGACCGTTGCTATTCACAATATACATAAATGACCTTGTGCATGACATCGGAAGTTCACTGAGGCTTTTTGCAGATGATGCTGTGGTGTATCGAGAGGTTGTAACAATGGAAAATTGTACTGAAATGCAGGAGGATCTGCAGCGAATTGACGCATGGTGCAGGGAATGGCAATTGAATCTCAATGTAGACAAGTGTAACGTGCTGCGAATACATAGAAAGATAGATCCCTTATCATTTAGCTACAATATAGCAGATCAGCAACTGGAAGCAGTTAATTCCATAAATTATCTGGGAGTACGCATTAGGAGTGATTTAAAATGGAATGATCATATGAAGTTGATCGTCGGTAAAGCAGATGCCAGACTGAGATTCATTGGAAGAATCCTAAGGAAATGCAATCCGAAAACAAAGGAAGTAGGTTACAGTACGCTTGTTCGCCCACTGCTTGAATACTGCTGGTATCCGTACCAGATAGGGTTGATAGAAGAGACAGAGAAGATCCAACGGAGAGCAGCGCGCTTCGTTACACGATCATTTAGTAATCGCGAAAGCGTTACGGAGGTGATAGATAAACTCCAGTGGACGACTCTGCAGGAGAGACGCTCAGTAGCTCGGTACGGGCTTTTGTTAAAGTTTCGAGAACATACCTTCACCGAGGAGTCAAGCAGTATATTGCTCCCTCCTACGTATATCTCGCGAAGAGACCATGAGGATAAAATCAGAGAGATTAGAGCCCACACAGAAGCATACAGACAATCCTTCTTTTTACGAACAATATGAAACTGGAATAGAAGGGAGAACCGATGGAGGTGACTCAGGGTACCCTCCGCCACACACCGTCAGGTGGCTTGCGGAGTATGGATGTAGATGTAGATGTAGCTGTACCAAAACATTCTTAGAAAGTTGCACGTCAATAGCACTTTCCAGTTCCGCAATTTGAGGTGCTAGTTGTAGGTGATTCATCCTGTATAATGATTATAACTGATCCTGAATATATGTCGTACAGAAGATGAGGATATACGTCTAAAGCGTTGGCGTGTCTTTCTGCAGAACAATGACAGCCTCATTGGAGCTCTGCTTGGCGGTGTCTACACCGCAAAAGCTGACTCTGGCCGCTTTGCTTTCCAGTTTTAGTACATTTCTCTGTCGCGGAAGGATTTAACGTCAATGCAAACAAGGTCTACACGAGAAATCAGTCAAGCCTAAAGGTCATTAATTCAACTAAATACCTAGGAATTAGAATCACGAACAACTGAAATTGGAAGGAAGACACAGAAAAAGTTGTGGGAAAGCAAATCAAAGACTGCGTTTTATCGTTAGAACATTTGTAACAGATCTACTAAAGGTATTGCCTGCACTACGCTTGTCCGTCCTGTTTTGGAGTACTACTTTGCGGTCTGGCATCATTACCAAATGTGATTAATGGAGTACATCGAAAAAGTTGGAAGAAGAGCAGCACTTTTTGTTTTATCGAGAAATAGGGGAGAGAGTGTCACGGACATGATAGAGGATCTGGGTCTTACATCATTAAAACAAAGGCCTTTTTCGTTGCGGCGGAATCTTCTAAGCATATTTAAATCACCAACTTTGTCCTCCGATTGCGAAAATATTTTTTTGACGCCGACCTACATAGGAAGAAACGATCATCATAATAAAATAAGGGAAATCAGAGCTCGCTCGGAAAGATGTAGGTGTTAGTTTTTTCCGCGCGCTGTTCGAGGTTGGAATAATAGAGAACTGTTGTGAAGGTGGTTAGATGAACCCTCTGCCAGGCACTTAAGTATGATTTGCAGAGTATCCATGGAGATGTAGTCGTCTTTCGAAGAACTACTGAATGCAGTTATGAAAAGTATACAGTTCCGTTAAAAACCCATAGTTGTTACAATATCTCGGTTGATACCAGAGTTTAGAGCTTTATCCATACAAAACATTACATTCTCATCAGCGTATTAACTGAGGAAAACCTCGTTTCAATATTTGGAACCGTACAGGGAATGAAATATGTGTTACGTCTTACGTGACTGACGCTGTATAAAAATTGCAAATTCGAATAAACATGTAAATCACGTCGGCTGACTACCGACAGCCACTACTACCGGTACTGCTACGCATTACGTTTCTCAGTGTTGATTAATTATTATCATCCAATGGGTCTTGATATATTGATTTTATGTACGTTACGGGACAGTTTTGGAAAAAGACAGTCACCTAACAGAGACAGCAGCGTTTTTCAAAGTAGCATCTTTTTTCCAGTTTACTCGGTTAATTTTAGGTAGTATAATCAGCAACAACACTAAGTAATACTGTTATAATTTTGGGATCTGTTTTCCTGGCATATTTCTGACTTTTGAACTCTCAGGTGTTCGTCTGGGTCATGTTGTAAGCTCTCCACGGGAAACAAACTTGTTGCCATATTCAGGTATCTCCTGTTGGCGCGCTGCGACACTGCTGAACAGTCATGTTTTGACTGAGCTTGTGGTGGCTATTTGATGTTAAGATTAAGTATGTACATGTTACCACACTTCGATTGTGAAAATCTACTACAGTGGAAATTCAGTGAAAAATTGCTGTCACAATTCGTCATATTTTATACTTGATGTTGCCATATTTGGAGAGATTTATTTTTGACCGATTGATGTACATTGTTATCTGCAGTGAAGATATTAGACAGTGCAGAAATCTGTTGAGAATAAATAAAATTGTACATCTGTTGCCACAAAAAAGAATTTTTTCCAATTATTTATTAGCAGTAGATAACCACTTGAAGAAAGCTGTAGTATTAAAATAATTTGAGTGTCTATAATGACAACGTGAGTAAATAATACTATGAACTAATAAAGTTAATAACTGTACTACTGCTGCCACTAAAGTGATATTAGTGATAGTAATAATGGCAATAATGACAGTAATAATAGCGGCAGATGTAAAAACAATTTATGGGTGTGTAAAACAGATGTTTTCTGATATGGCAGGTTCTGGGGAAAAATTTATGAAAAATGCACCAGGTAAGATTACTAGTAAACGAGGAAGATCTGGTTGGAAAGCAGTCTAACGAGTACATACAGAGAGAATGGTAACCATTATCGTTGCTTTAGTAGATATGTAATCTGCTGTCTTCTGAAGCTGGAGATGTTAATCAGTACTCTAACACAATGGGGAGATACTGCTAGTGAGGACTTTGAGAAAGTGGCTGAACGATGCAGTTAGTCAGAAGGCGTTTTGCTCGTATTGGAACGGGTCTCTCTACCATTTTGTTCTTTGTTCACACTAGAGCGTTAAGGTCTAGGAGACCTATGAGGGACAGTGTATATTGATAAGGCAGTAGAGAAGACAGAGGGTGTGCAAATCTCTGTGCTTGTCTGCACGCAGCCAAGATAGCTGTGCTTACGATGGTAAAATATGATCAAAGAGTCGAACATCACAGATATAATGAACACAGGCATTCGTTATCAGTGAGGTTTCCTGAGAAAGCCTTTGCAGGATAACATCGCTTTAGTCAGTAACTGGGAGTATAAGTGATCGTAGAAGTTTCATTTTCAGGTCAAGATGGAAGAGCTTTTTATATTTTTGGAGGATATGGAGAGACGTCGATGCCTTCTTGCACACTGAAGATACGTACTCAGTCCAATTTATATCCTCAATTAAATATGGTTGGGATTGCCGATAATTCGGGCTAATGAGTCTAGAATGACCAACCAGTACCGCTTGGTATTTGGATGAGCTGAGCTTTAACCCTATACTCTTCGTCCAGATTGATAGAGCACAAAGGTCGCAATTGAGATTTTCGATAGTTGTCTTCAGATTTATTGGTTTTGCACTTAGATGCAGCTGGAGTTCATCAGCGCACATCTGGTATTTGCAGTAGCACGAAACGGGGATGAAACATCTTGACACAGAATGAATAGAGTGTATGCCTAATACCATACACTGGAGGACGCCTGATACTACCTGCCTGATATTTTGCGGTACCGGACGTGGCCCACTGCTGGCGAGACTTCAGGTATGAGCGAGAGCATTGCACAGCACTTGGCGAGGTATTTACGCTGCTAAGGTAGGCGAGTAAAATGCTGAAGTCGACAAAGGCTTAGCTGAAGTCTCAGGAGCACATGACACTCTTGTGCATCCATGGCAAGATTCACGTCATCCATTACCTATACTAAGGCAGACGTTGTGCTGCGATGTTTACAAAAACCTAGTCTAGTAGGCTGTTTATGGTTAAGTAATTTATTAGCTATTGGACTGGGCCTTGGCAGTACAGTAAGAATGCAAATAGGCCGGTAATCAAGGTGTGCTATGGCAACGTCCTGTTTTGATAGCGGCTTTACCCTCAGACTTCAAGAAGAAAATAATAATTCCAATCCCAAAGAAAGCAGGTGTTGACAGATGTGAAAATTACCAAACTATCAGTTTAATAAGTCACGGCTGCAAAATACTAACGCGAATTCTTTAGAGACGTTTGGAAGAACTGGTAGAAGCCGACCTCGGGGAAGATCAGTTTGGATTCCGTAGAAATATTGGAACACGTGAGGCAATACTGACCCTACGACTTATCTTAGAAGATAGATTAATGAAAGGCAAACCTACGTTTCTGGCACTTGTAGACTTAGAGAAGGCTTTTGACAATGTTGACTGCAATACTCTCTTTCAAATTCTGAAGTTGGCAGGGTCAAATAAAGGGAGCGAAAGGCTTTTTACAATTTGTACAGAAACCAGATGGCAGTTATGAGAGTGGAAGGGCATCAAAGGGAAGCAGTAGTTGGGAAGGGAGTGAGACACGGTTGTAGCCTATCCCCGATGTTATTCAATGTGTATACTGAGCAAGCAGTAAAGGAAACAAAACAATTCAGGGTAGGAATTAAAATTCATGGAGAAGACATAAAAACTTTGAGGTTTGCCGATGACATTGTAATTCTGTCAAAGACAGGAAAGGACCTGGAAGAGCAGTTGAACGGAATGGACAGCGTGTTGAAAGGAGGATATAAGATGATAATCAACACAAGCAAAACGAGGATGGTGAAATGTAGTCGAATTAAATCGGGCGATGCTCACGGAATTAGATTAGGAAATGAGACACTCAAAGTAGTAGATGAGTTTTGCTATTTGGGGAGCAAAATAACTGATGATGCTCATAGCAGAGAGGATATAAAATGTAGGCTGGCAATGGCAAGGAAATCGTTTCTGAAGAAGAGAAATTTGTTAACATCGAGTATAGATTTAAGTTTCAGAAAGTCATTTCTGAAAGTATTTGTATGGAGTGTAGCCATGTATGGAAGTGAAACATGGACTATAAATAGTTTATTACAAGAAGAGAATAGAAGGTTTCGAAATGTGATGCTACAGAAGAATGCTGAAGATTAGATGGTTAGATCACTTAACCATAAACAGCCTACTAGACTAGGTTTTTGTAAACATCGCAGCACGTCTGCCTTAGTATAGGTAATGGATGACGTGAATCTTGCCATGGATGCACAAGAGTGTCATGTGCTTCTGAGACTTCAGCAAGTATTGAATAGAATTGGGGAGAAGAGGAGTTTGTGGCAAAACTTGACTAGAAGAAGGGATCGGTTGGTATAACATGTTCTGAGGCATCAAGGGATCACCAATTTAGTACTGGAGGGCAGCGTGGAGGGTATAAATCGTAGAGGGAGACGACGAGATGAATAAACCAAGCAGATTCAGAAGGATGTAGGCTGCAGTAGGTACTGCGAGGTGAAAAGCTTGCGCAGGATAGAGCAGCATGGAGAGCTGCATCAAACCAGTCTCTGGACTGAAGACAACAACTAAAATGCCTAGTCCCTGTTTCCGAACCTCAGGATAAACAGTAGTGATTAAGCAGTGGTTGAAGGTATCTGTTATCGTGGGCAGGAGTGGATAAATAATATGCTTCGTCATTAAGCGTCGTCATTTGGTGATGGCATCGTGTCCAGTCGATGTTGTTCTGATACGCATGATGGCGTTTTTCATGGTATTGCAAGTAACACGGATTAGACAGCATTTTTTGTGGCTACAGTCGTTTACCCCCATCAAGTAATAAGCAAGTCTCTCTTTCGTTTGCGGTTCAATAGTGGTTGTAGGTAATGGGAAATACCGATTCATTTCTCTGGTTGGGTCAATGGAATTAGCTGCAGCTTTTATTTTGTCTATACCAAGACCACACATGTTTTACCATAGGACAGCTGGACTATTTCTGTTAATGGATGGGCATGCCTTGTAAGTAGGCTGTTTATGTTTTCTTATTGGTAACGCCACGTAGCGCTCTGTATGAAAATCACTGGCTGTGCTGTGTGCAGTCTGTGGCTAGTTTGCATTGTTGTCTGCCATTGTAGTGTTGGGCAGCAGGATGTGAACAGCGCGTAGCGTTGCGCAGTTGAAGGTGAGCCGCCAGCAGTGGTGGATGTGGGGAGAGAAATGGCGGAGTTTTGAAATTTGTAAGACTGGATGTCATGAACTGCTATATATATTATGACTTTTGATGACTATTAAGGTAAATACATTGTTTGTTCTCTATCAAAATTTTGTCATTTGCTAACTATGCCTATCAGTAGTTAGTGCCTTCCGTAGTTTGAATCTTTTATTTAGCTGGCAGTAGTGGCGCTCGCTGTATTGCAGTAGTTCGAGTAACGAAGATTTTTGGTGAGGTAAGTGATTTGTGAAACGTATAGGTTAATGTTAGACAGGACCATTCTTTTGTAGGGATTTTTGAAAGTCAGATTGCGTTGCGCTAAAAAATATTGTGTGTCAGTTTAAGGACAGTCATGTATAATTGTTCTAAGGGGACGTTTCAGCCTGATTTCTGCATTTCTCACGGCTTGATGGCTCTGTTCCGCTTTTGCTTGTAAGAAATGTGATTTTCAGGCGTGGCGAGCAGTTTGCATGCACGTTATGCAAAGTCTGCGAGATTCATGAGCTGTTTTCGTTTCCAGTTTCTTACTTTTCCCGCCTTAAGGGGAGCATATTTGTCGTATAGTTGAGTAATATCGTTAGTAAATCGATGAACGTTTTCGTTTATGTTGAAGTGTTCCCACGTGACAACAAGCTCCTGCACGACGATGAACAACGGAAGAGCAGAGAGGGTTGTGAGACGAGGTCAGCCGGTAGTGCGCTGACCAGGACGGCACCCAAGAAAGCAGCGGCTTCTAGACGAAGATAATACAAGCGCCGCGCCACCGCACCGCGGCCTTAGTGGAAGAAGAATCGTCATACAAACCTTACAGCAGTGATTTGCGAACTGAATTGTTTTGCTTAGGTTGAAATTGTATATCCCGTAGGACACTGATTATTTGCATGTCGCCATTTGCTTGCGACACACATTTGTGAATACGTAAAGTTAAGTATTGTCAATTTAACTTACTTTAATAAACTCCATTAATAGGATTTGCTTGAATTGTTATCTAGCGATCCGAGAAAACAGCTTCCTAGGCATCCTTTCATCCATTTTTACACGAGTGGGCAGGATACTGCACAAAGAAAGGGAATAGAAAACATCCCACAAACTACACTCCTGGAAATTGAAATAAGAACACCGTGAATTCATTGTCCCAGGAAGGGGAAACTTTATTGACACATTCCTGGGGTCAGATACATCACATGATCACACTGACAGAACCACAGGCACATAGACACAGGCAACAGAGCATGCACAATGTCGGCACTAGTACAGTGTATATCCACCTTTCGCAGCAATGCAGGCTGCTATTCTCCCATGGAGACGATCGTAGAGATGCTGGATGTAGTCCTGTGGAATGGCTTGCCATGCCATTTCCACCTGGCGCCTCAGTTGGACCAGCGTTCGTGCTGGACGTGCAGACCGCGTGAGACGACGCTTCATCCAGTCCCAAACATGCTCAATGGGGGACAGATCCGGAGATCTTGCTGGCCAGGGTAGTTGACTTACACCTTCTAGAGCACGTTGGGTGGCACGGGATACATGCGGACGTGCATTGTCCTGTTGGAACAGCAAGTTCCCTTGCCGGTCTAGGAATGGTAGAACGATGGGTTCGATGACGGTTTGGATGTACCGTGCACTATTCAGTGTCCCCTCGACGATCACCAGTGGTGTACGGCGAGTGTAGGAGATCGCTCCCCGCACCATGATGCCGGGTGTTGGCCCTGTGTGCCTCGGTCGTATGCAGTCCTGATTGTGGCGCTCACCTGCACGGCGCCAAACACGCATACGACCATCATTGGCACCAAGGCAGAAGCGACTCTCATCGCTGAAGACGACACGTCTCCATTCGTCCCTCCATTCACGCCTGTCGCGACACCACTGGAGGCGGGCTGCACGATGTTGGGGCGTGAGCGGAAGACGGCCTAACGGTGTGCGGGACCGTAGCCCAGCTTCATGGAGACGGTTGCGAATGGTCCTCGCCGATACCCCAGGAGCAACAGTGTCCCTAATTTGCTGGGAAGTGGCGGTGCGGTCCCCTACGGCACTGCGTAGGATCCTACGGTCTTGGCGTGCATCCGTGCGTCGCTGCGGTCCGGTCCCAGGTCGACGGGCACGTGCACCTTCCGCCGACCACTGGCGACAACATCGATGTACTGTGGAGACCTCACGCCCCACGTGTTGAGCAATTCGGCGGTACGTCCACCCGGCCTCCCGCATGCCCACTATACGCCCTCGCTCAAAGTCCGTCAACTGCACATACGGATCACGTCCACGCTGTCGCGGCATGCTACCAGTGTTAAAGACTGCGATGGAGCTCCGTATGCCACGGCAAACTGGCTGACACTGACGGCGGCGGTGCACAAATGCTGCGCAGCTAGCGCCATTCGACGGCCAACACCGCGGGTCCTGGTGTGTCCGCTGTGCCGTGCGTGTGATCATTGCTTGTACAGCCCTCTCGCAGTGTCCGGAGCAAGTATGGTGGGTCTGACACACCGGTGTCTATGTGTTCTTTTTTCCATTTCCAGGAGTGTAGAAAATTGTTAAGGTTTTCGTGGCCACTTGTTGACAAACTGCCTATTGGCTTCTGTCTCGGGTTCTTCGGGCGACGTTCATCTAATGATTTTTCTGACGTTTCGCCAGCACGAGTGGCTGGCATTGTCAAAGCTTCACCATCCATTGCCGGTGGTGAACTGGAGGCGAGCTCGCGGCCGCAGACTATATGTACCTGGCGCGCCAACGTCCGAGGGCTTCTCCGCGGTCATTTCCGGTGCGGTTCTCCTCTTGCTACCTACGACCGACAAGGAAGATCAAAGAGTGTCTTAGATCGGCGAAGGAGAAAAGAGACCCACTTGCAATGTCGGGAATATACCGTATACCATGCACATGCGGAAAAGTTTATATCGGAATGACTGGACGATCAATTAACACCAGGATCAAAGAGCATAAGCGACATTGCAGGTTGGGGCAGGTGGAGAAATCGGCCATGGCAGAGCACGCACTGAATGAGACCGACCACGTAATAAAATTCGCCGACACGAAAGTTCTGGCTGTAGAGAAGCACTATCACACGCGCTTGTTCAGAGAAGCTGTAGAAATCCCAAAACACGCGAACAGTTTCAACAAGAAAGAGGAAAGCCTTAAGGTAAACGGATCCTGGCTTCCCGTACTGCAGCGAACGACCGTCGCAGGTAGTAAGAGGAGAACCGCACCGGAAATGACCGCGGAGAAGCCCTCGGACGTTGGCGCGCCAGGTACATATAGTCTGCGGCCGCGAGCTCGCCTCCAGTTCATCATCGGCAATGGAGGGTGAAGCTTTGACAATGCCAGCCACTCGTGCTGGCGAAACGTCAGAAAAATCATTAGATGAACGTCGGCCGAAGAACCCGAGACAGAGGCCAATATCCCACAAACTATTTCTTGCGCCTCAGTTGCAAGTTCAGATTAATTAACGCGTCTGAAATCACAGTATGTAGTCAGATGTGATTTATTTCTGACACATTACAGCGAGTAAATTACGAAAATTATGTCATGGGCAGATATGCAGGATGCAGATACTTGAGGGAGGCACGAGTTACTCTTTTGGGGATCTGGTTGCAAATATATCTATGATAGTGTGACTTCTGTTCAAATGATAGGAGCAAGCTGAAGTAGCGACAAGTTTGAAGAAGAAAGCATCCAGTTAAATTCCACACTGGAAGAACTATTGCATATGGAATTTGACTACTATAACGCAGGCTGGCGATATCAAAAAAAGCATTACTGTGTACAAAGGAATTTGTTATCTTTGGGTATAAACTCAGGTGTTAAGAAATCTGCTCTGACGTTATTTGTCTGGAGTGAAGCCTTGTACGAAAGTGAGACGTGGATGTTAATCTTGTCACAGAAGAAAAGAACAGAAGCAGTTGCAATGTGGTGCTACAGAAGAATACCAAAAATCAGTTCGGTAGATCGTATAGAGTTACTGAATGTAAATTCAGTAGTTCTTCGTACGGAAGGTCGCAACTGCAACAACAAAAACAACAGAACTCATTACAGTGTAGTAAAAGGCAAATATTTTACAGAAACTGATGTAGGATAGGGTGTGGCTTAAGGATGTGCAACAGGACTGCTAATGTTCTTTGTAAACGAGTTATCAGATAGGACAAACAGCACTATGATGTTGTTCTTTGTCGATGCTGTTGTCTACAGGAACGTACCGTCGTTGGACGATTGTAAAGAAAAAAAGAAAGACTTGGACAAAATTTGCACTTGGAGCAATGAATGGATGTTGTGGTGTCACAGCCAGACACCACACGTCCTAGGTGGTAGCTTAAATCGGCCGCGGTCCTGTAGTACATGTCGGACCCGCGTGTCGCCACTGTGTGATCGCAAACCTAGCGCCACCACAAGGCAGGTCTCGAGAGACTGACTCGAACTCAGCCCAGCTGTACGGACGACAGAGCTAGCGACTAGACGTACGACGCCTTTCTCTCTCATTAGCCGAGAGACAGAATAGCCTTCAGCTAAGTTAATGGCTACGAACTAGCAAGGCGCCATTAGCCTTACAGTGATTGCAATTAGAGTCTCACTTGTGTTCACCATAGAGATGTACAAGAAGACATTAAAGATAAGTATATGAGAAGCTCCATTCTTTTCTTCATAGCATTAATTACGTATCCTGTTCCAGTACTTCACGCCCGTCTGCGTTAGTCTCGCGTGCCCTTTAAGCCACCTCTATCTACAAGGTGTTGGCCCAGCTGCCGACACATCACATGGCGACGAGTCTACAAAGGATCATGTGTTTTACTTTGCCCTAATTTCTTTGTGTCATGGCTTCGCCACAATCTCCAGATGTACTGTCCGAATTTTATCGCTTGCAGAATCAGCAGACGCAGGCGTTATTGGATGCTCTTGGACAGCTCGTCCAGGGTCAACGTGCGCTGCACACCGATGCGGCCGCCGCCGCTTCATCGCTACCGCCGCCACAACATGCTGTTGCACCTCAATTCAGACCCTTTGACGCGACCCAAGAGTCCTGGCAGGAGTGGTCCCGCCAGTTCAGCTTCCACCTCGCCGCCTACAGAATTCAAGGTAATGAGCGGCAGCCGTTTTTGCTTTCTTGTGTCGGTGTGTCCACCTACCGAGTGATAGTGAAGTTGTTTCCCCGGCGCGACGTAGCAACTCTGTCCTACGAAGAACTTTTGTCTGCTTTAGATGCCTATTTCAAGGTAACAGTAAATGTCGTTGCAAAAAGGTATACGTTCTTTCGTACAAAACGTACGGCCGGTCAGACTAATAGGGAGTGGGTTGCGACATTGCAAGGACTTACTAGGGAGTGTGCGTTTGAATGCGAATGTGGCCTGCCTTATTCAGATACTATGGTGCGTGATGCAATAGCACAGAACGTTTCTGATGTTCGCATACGGGAACAGATTTTGAAACTCGTTAATCCCTCCCTTCAACAAGTGATAGACATATTGGACAGGCAAGACACACTTGACTTTGCTCAGGCATCATTTGAAACTTCGCCAGCAGTGTGTCGCATTGACTGGTCCGCCGGGCGCGCTGCACGGGACGCTAGGTGGCCCTCGTGCCCGTCAGCGCAGCGGCAGCCTAGCTCGCAAACACGTGCACCGCGTAAGCAAGCTAACGCATTGAAATCCTGCCCGCGGTGTGCAACTAGACATTCGCGTGAAAATTGCCCGTCACGCCAAGCTATTTGCTTTTACTGTCATAAGAAAGGACATGTCCAAAGTGTTTGCCAGAAAAAGCTCAGATCAGACACTCACACCAATTCCAGGCCCTTTGCTTCGCGCCGGAATCGAACCAAGGAAACTCAGGCTCGTGAACCTTCGCCCATGGATATTCATGTAGTTCATTCCACCCCGTCCGGTGACAGTGTTCATTCCACAGAAAGTGTGCGTCGACGTCGACGGAAGTCCCGTCACGTCGCACGTGATTCTGTCCCAGGGTCTGTTCCAGTTGCACACAACAGTCGCTTTTGTCGTCAGCAGGACAATAAACTTTTTGTAGACTTAGACTTTGCAGGCAAAGTGATACCATTCCAGCTCGATACCGGAGCTGCAGTTTCATTGCTCAATCACGACACGTACAACCAACTGGGCAAACCTCCGTTGCGTGCCGCAAATGTTCAGTTCAATAGTTACTCAGGCCAGAAAATACCAGTGTTAGGACAGTGCAGCCTTCTTGCAACTTACAAAGGACAAACAAAACTTGTGTCATTTTACGTTCTTCGTTCTTCTACGGCAGTGAACTTGTTTGGTTTAGATTTATTTCAGTTGTTTAATTTGTCTATAGTAAATCAGGTCCTCTCAGTGATTCAGACTGTGCCTTCCGCCAGTGTTTCTAGTCTATGTGCAGAATTTGCCGACATTTTTGCACCGGGCCTTGGTTGCGCTAAGAACTATGAAGCACATTTGGAACTGAAAGCAAACGCACGACCGAAGTTTTTCAGAGCGCGCAATGTTCCCCACGCATTGCGTGATGAGGTCGCAAGAACATTACACGATTTAGAATCTCAAGGTGTACTTGAACGTGTGCAGGCTTCTCTCTGGGCCTCACCCTTAGTAATTTTGCCAAAACCTTCCGGATAATTGAGACTTTGTGTGGACTTCAAGGCAACTGTGAATCCACAACTAGTGACTGCTACTTTTCCTTTGCCCCGCCCGGAAGATCTTTTTGACAAACTGTGCCCGGGAACATATTTTTCAAAGTTGGACCTAGCAGATGCGTACTTGCAAATACCTGTGGACGAAGAATCCCAGCGGGTCTTGGTGGTAAACACGCATCTTGGCTTGTATCGCTTCAAAAGACTGCCATTCGGGTGTGCGTCCGCACCTGCATTGTTTCAGCAATATTTACAAACTGTTTGTGCGTCGGTCCCTACTGCTGCGATCTATCTGGACGATATTGTGATCTCCGGAAAGACAGAAGCCGAACATTTGCAAAATCTCCGAACATTATTTCAGGTCTTGCGACAAAATGGTCTTCGCTTGAGGAAGGACAAATGTGTGTTTTTTGCTCGGGATTTACCCTACCTGGGCCATGTAATAAATGCCCAGGGCATCCATCCGAGTCCAGAGCACCTCCGTGCCATACTGGATTTGCCTTCACCGCAGAACTTGAAGCAACTACAGAGTGTGCTGGGTAAAATCAATTATTATCATAAATTTCTGCGCAATGCTTCTTCCATTTCAGCTCCGCTTCATCGCTTACGCCGTAAAGGTGTTCTGTTCGTCTGGACGACGGAATGCGAACGCGCCTTTCGCCAGTTGAAATCGGCGTTGCTTTCACATACTTGCCTTACGCCATTCGATCCCCGAAAACCCCTTTTGTTGATGGTAGATGCATCGGATTTCGGGATCGGTGCTGTGCTTGCGCACAAAGATGGATCGCATGATCGCCCTATTGCCTTTGCGTCAAAATTGCTCTCATCTGCGCAAAGAAATTATTCACAGATAGAGAAAGAGGCTTTAGCTCTCGTGTTTGGTGTTACTAAGTTTCACGATTTCTTGTATGGTTGTCACTTTACCATCATCACGGACCACAAACCTTTGACATCGCTTTTTCATCCGAACAAGCCGGTACCTCCGCGTACGGCGCAGAAATTCATTCGCTGGTCTCTTTTCCTCTCGCAGTACCGCTACGATATCTTGTATCGGTCCACTGCTAAGCACGGAAACGCTGATGCGTTGTCCCGTTTGCCTGTTGCTGAGGATAAAGCATTCGATTCTTCCGAACTTACTTGCATGTTCATTGATGCGGAAACCGATGACGTGGTCGAATCGTTTCCGATTGATTTTCGTCGTGTCGCTACAGCCACGGCTGCTGACCCTGTCCTTGCTCCCGTTTTGCGTTTTGTTGCTACGCAATGGCCCTTGTCCAAGTCACGGATCGAGGATCCGCTGGTTCGCCGATTTTTTGCTCACAAGGAGGAGACTTTTTGTACGACGTGGTGTTTTGTTGATGTGTTCTGATAATGATCAGTCCCGAGTCGTGGTCCCACGTTCGTTACAGTCCTCTGTCTTACGGCTTCTTCACCAAGGACATTGGGGTATAGTGCGAACGAAACAACTTGCTCGTCAGCACTGTACTTGGTTCGGAATCGATGCTGCGATTACGAATATGTGCTCCTCTTGCGTGGCGTGTGCCGAACAACAATCCGCACCGCCGCGGAAATTCTTTGCATGGCCGAAAGCCACTTCCCCTTGGCAACGCTTGCACATCGATTTTGCTGGTCCATTCTGGAATGCTCGTTGGTTGGTTGTGGTCGATGCTTTCAGTAATTTTCCTTTTGTTGTCCGGATGTCTTCCACGACGTCTTCTGCCACAATCCAAGCCTTGTCTGCTATCTTTTGCATTGAAGGTCTTCCGCAGACTATTGTTTCCGACAATGGCCCACACTTCATGTCCGCAGAATTTCAGTCCTTCTGCAAGGCCAATGGTATTCAACATCTGACGTCCGCGCCGTTTTCGCCTCAGTCAAACGGTGCCGCGGAACGATCGGTCCGGACTTTCAAGTCACAGATGTTGAAATTGAAAGAGTCGCATTCTCGGGAGGATGCATTATTGCTCTTTTTGTCCTCGTATCGCTCTCAGCCCCGCGATGGTCGTTCGCCGGCTGAGTTGCTCCATGGTCGTTCTCATCGAACCTTGATGTCTTTGCTGCATCCGCCGCATCAGGTTCCTGTGCAGCGGCAGGCTCCTGCTTTTGCTCCTGGCGACGTTGTCTTCTATCGCACCTATCGCGGTTCACGGCGTTGGCTCGCAGGGCGCATTCTTCGCTGCCTCGGCCGCGCGATGTATTTGGTTTTGGGGGCCTCTGGTGAGGTGCGTCGGCATCTCAATCAGCTGCGCCTCTGTCGTCGCCCGGGTTCTGCCGCTTCCCGTCTGCTTTCAGCGACGGAGCTGTCAGGTCAGCGCCCTGGGGACCCATCTACTGGCTCGCCTCATCCTCAGGTGTTACCGACGCTGCCTTATATTTTGCCTCATGGCGTCGCGCCGCCGCCGCAGCCGCCGCAGCCGCCGCAGCCGCCTCCGGCGCCGCCCGCGGTGGACGCTTCGCTGCAGCCACCACGCGCCTCCCTGGGTCACGCGCCGCCGATCGCTTCCCGTGACCAGCTGTCCTCCGCCATGGAACTCTTGCCCGCTCCGGACCAGATGTCGTCATCGCGCGTCGGATTCTCGGACCACATGGAGGTCGACCCTTCGGCCCCTCCTGTCTCTTTACGGGCGCATACACCGCATGTTGACGTGCACCCTGGACTAGGTTTTCAGGCGTTTCCTAGCTCCCCTCGGACCGAATGGCCGGGTGCGGGTGGCACAGCCTCGCCTGTTGTTAGGCTCCCCACCTCCTCGCATACGTCAACATGGGGTCCTCCCCACGGCGGGCGGACGCCTTATCTCACGACCGTTCGCCAATTTGCGGGGGAGGAATGTGGTGTCACAGCCAGACACCACACGTCCTAGGTGGTAGCTTAAATCGGCCGCGGTCCTGTAGTACATGTCGGACCCGCGTGTCGCCACTGTGTGATCGCAAACCTAGCGCCACCACAAGGCAGGTCTCGAGAGACTGACTCGAACTCAGCCCAGTTGTACGGACGACAGAGCTAGCGACTAGACGTACGACGCCTTTCTCTCTCATTAGCCGAGAGACAGAATAGCCTTCAGCTAAGTTAATGGCTACGAACTAGCAAGGCGCCATTAGCCTTACAGTGATTGCAATTAGAGTCTCACTTGTGTTCACTATAGAGATGTACAAGAAGACATTAAAGATAAGTATATGAGAAGCTCCGTTCTTTTCTTCATAGCATTAATTACGTATCCTGTTCCAGTACTTCACGCCCGTCTGCGTTAGTCTCACGTGCCCTTTAAGCCACCTCTATCTACAAGGTGTTGGCCCAGCTGCCGACACATCAGATGTTCTCTTTAATGCGGATAAATGTAAGATAATGCCTGTAACAAAGAAATGTTATCCGATGCTATCCAATTACAATAGTAATGGCGGCATTTGCCTCAATAGTATTCCCGTCATTCAGGACACAAAATCTATAATATACGTACCTTGCACTATTCATTTGCTTTATGAGAACGTATGTAAATATGTAGATGCAGGTTTTAATATTCTAGGCGTACTGTATTTGTGCCGCTCACCACTCATTCTAATGCGATGCGCTGCGCTGCACTTTCGTAGCTGTAACAGATTCCTACCAGAAGTCTTCTTTTTCCCTTTTGTTATATCTCGCTTGAAGTGTGCGACTGACTTGGCGTGCCTGGAACAGACTTTCGTGTCTGGGCGGAATAAATCTTTGCCTGAAGTTAGCAAACAGGTGATATCCTCTCCTCAAGAGTACCACCGGACGGTTTCTGCGAAAACGTCTGAGCGTCGTTTACCGAAGCTACATCTGTGGAAGATATTTTCCAGAGTAAGAGGAGACAGCTGAACCCGACAAAAATAAATACCTATGTTCTATTTAGTCATCGCATGTCCACAAATGAAGCAAATAATAAACAACCTCGAAATCTATAGTATGTTGCATCATACAGAAAATGTCTTGTCCTGTCGAAAAGATGCCACTGTCACGAACGAAAATTTGTTTTTGTTCTGTTGTTTTATGGTTGGTTGGTTGATTTGATGGAGGGGACCAAACAGCGATGTCATCGGTTCGACCGGATTAGGGAAGGGTGGGGAAGGAACTCGGCTGCGCCTTTTGAGAGGAACCATCCTGGCATTTGCCTGAAGTGATTTAGGGAAATCACAGAAAACCTAAATTAGGATGAAATCAGAACGACCGGACGCGGGTTTGAACCACCCCCACCCCCCTCGAATGCGAGTCCAGAGTGCTAAGCACTGAGCCATCTCGCTGGGTCATTGATTGTGAAGTGAGTAATGTATTCATTTTACTTGCATGAACAGGTTTATTTGTATGGACTTTAAAGAAACCGTTCAGATGGATGAACAGAGATACCATGTCGTCTTTCCTTTATGTCTTTCTTCGTCTGTGAAAATTTACCGGAAGTTTGTTACGAAATAGAGGGCTGAATCCAAAGATGGATTTACTTTATCTGAAAAATGATACACGTGAAGGGCGTGTGAAGGCTACAACCACGGATGTAAACATGGAGAAAATCCACCGCGTGGCTGGGGACGAACGGCGATTAAAATTTTAAGAGAAAAATGACGCTATTGGTATAGCAGAAGACAGAATACTTTACATCTCAAACCAAGATGCGACCGCTACGGTCGCAGGTTCGAATCCTGCCTCGGGCATGGATGTGTGTGATGTCCTTAGGTTAGTTAGGTTTAAGTAGTTCTAAGTTCTAGGGGACTTATAACCACAGCAGTTGAGTCCCATAGTGCTCAGAGCCATTTGAACCATTTCAAACCAAGAAACACTTTTGATACACCTTTATGCAAGATTAGTTCCCCATTTGTTGAATGTTGATCGACTTTACATGCCTAAAGGTATTTCTCAGCCAAGTTTTCACTCTTCATAAAGGAATCCAGCTGGGTGAGTGGGCTGACTTATTACTAGAAGTAGATAAAACGTAGCTATCGATAATAATAAGCCATTCGAACAAGTTAAACGTTTTAGCTGTTTATGCTGAGATTACAGTTATAATTATGACAACAATAAACATATAAAATCAAACAGATTGCGAGCTACATACCGAAAGATTAAATGCAGTCTTAAAGGAAAAACTAGATTAACAACACAAGTCAAATTTTATAAAATTGTGGATGTAGCAGTATTTGTTTATGAAAGCGAAATTCGGGGAATGACCACAAAGCACGGAAACAATATACTCGCAGAAGCAGAAAAGATGAAACTGCTTAGATCATTCGAATGGTATACATTACTGGATAGGATGAGAAACAGTGCTGTCAGAGGAAACCATAACATTTTTAGTATTAAGGATAGAATAAAATATAGCAGAAGAATGGGGAAGGGGAATGTACATAGGACGGAAACAGCAGAATAACAAATACTGTTAACAACTACAAGCCAGTGGGTCGAAGGAGCACTGGAAGACCTAGAAAGAAATGAGAATGACAGGAACTCGAACGAGTTACGTGGCCTAAAATTCCTTGAAAGAGAAGAAATTCATTACTGTAGATGTGACGTGATCCCACCCGTCAAACCAAAAACTTCAGCTGTCGCTTAGGGTATGACCAGGGTTTTCTGCAGTACTAAAGGGATATTTCTTGTTTATTACTTTACTCATTTTATAGACCAACGCACAATTTCTTATGGATATACTAACGAGAGAACCACCTGAAATATGTACCACTGCGATGGGTTCCCGCCTCATTACTCACTTATGGCTAGGAAATCTCTCATATATCTGATCGCTGGACAGGTCATGCAGGCGTTATCAGTTGCCCTGGACGTTCGTTTTATTTGTAGCAGGTGGACTTCTGTATCTGGAGTAAGCTCGAAGAGGAAGTCTGTGCACAAGTTTCGACGACTCAAGACAACTTACAACATTGAACTGTTGCAGAATGTGCACTGATACCGAAGGAATCTCTTCAGTCTATCCAGAAATCCTTGCACCGGCGATAGCAAACGTGTATCGCAGCAGGATCGGCCTAAAACAAATGCAGCAGTGTTGCCGCATGTAAATGGGGAATCAACCCTAGATGCCACATCCTTGTCTTCTGTTGGTGCGTCGGCCCAACTGCATGTCGCCAGGTGTGATTAGTATCAATTTTTGTTTAGACTTTTCTCCACCACTCTCTCAGGTGCGTCAGGTTGGATCGCCCCATCAGCCTGAAGCGACAGTCACGTATAACAACAGGGAATTCCGCATAACACAGACGGCAATCTGTTTCATGTTTAAAACTGATAAATCCCAAAGTTCTAACTGTCGTTATTCCTCCGAAACCAATAACAAGATTTTAAAGAGGGGAACACCATTGGCTCTGTCTGTTTAGGACTACAGTACTAGTAGCAGAACTTACCACAGTTCCATTGAAGTTTGTGCCGATATCTCTGTAATTGGTATAGGTGTGAAAAGAGACTAAACATCATTTAGTGAAGACTTTTTCACAATTATTATGGGTGTAAACAGTCCGTCCCCGGTAGCTAAGTGGTCAGCGCGACAGAGTGTCAATCCTCAGGGCCCGGTTTTGATTCCCGGCTGGATCGGAGATTTTCTCCGCTCAGGGACTGGGTGTTGTGTTGTCCTATTCATCATCATTTCATCCCCATTGACGCGCAAGTCGCCGAAGTGGCGTCAAATCGAAAGACTTGCGCCCGGCGAACGGTATACCCGGCAGGAGGCCCTAGTCACACGACTTTTTTTTATATGTGTAAACAGAAGTACTCTATCGTAACACCTCAGAAAAGTTCAGAAAATATGTCAAATGTACAACCTATCTGAATCATCCAGTATTTTGAATGTACTAGAGACCATTAAAGCATCAAAGAAAAAGAACACAGACCATTTGATGTGGTAAAAGGACATCATGAAGCTTGCCTTAACGAAATAGTCGACCTCCTAGCAAAGAGGAATATTGCAGAAGGACAGTTCTGTACAATACCGATCGATCCTATCAGTTTCAAACGAACGATCAAGAAAGCTGCGTACTATGACTGGAACCGTGAAAGGCATTTATCTCAACTACAAAAGGGTAAGAATTTAGCGGCCCTTTAAACGGACAACTTGTTCGACCGTTGTTTGACTGTGTAAAGCTAAGTAAATATCGTGTAGCCTTCGTATGAGACGGACAGGGTGTCACACCGAAAATTTATATCAAATAAAAGTCCTAACTTTGAAAACTGTGACCAAGACAAAATTGACGAGGCTGATTTATTATAATGGCATGCATAATGTACAAGAGAGCACAAGAAGCGTAGTACCAACTAGTGTTACATCTTTACTCTACAGATACGTCGCAAATAAGTTCACAAACAATCCTGCCATAGGAACAGCTTCAGCTGTGCGTTATAGTAGAGACTGAAAACAGCGCTGGTGGCATACCGCTTCCTATACTGTCCATGGCGGCGCCCGGGGCCACAGCACACCTGATGATGGGCATATAATAGCCCGAAACCGGTCGTGGTCTAAGCACTGAAAAATAAAAGAAAATGTTACAACTGAAGGGGTAATTTCAATCTCTACTAAAAATAAGTTCAGTTTCATAGCAAATGTACGTATTTAACTTTCGTATCTTGAGCTCAAATGGTTCGAGTAGTTTTGCGGCGACAGCCCCGTAGTTGGTAATTCATTGTACCCTTGCATAGTGTTTTGAATTAACTTTAATGTGGAATAATATGAACACGTTTTAGAGCATTGTGTACTGCGTACATCAGAGGAACGGTGACTCTATGATAATGCACCCTGCCATAAAGGAGCATCAGTGGTTTGTGGACAATAAATCGTCTAACACGACCTGAACCCAATAGAAAATTTTTAGGATAAGGAAGAAGATAGACTTCGCTCTAGTCCCCAGCTCCAACATCACTACCTCCTCTGGTTTCGGCTGTTGAGGGAGAATGGGCTGCCATTCCCCCACAGATATTCAAACACCTCACTGAATGTGTCTCGAGCAGAGTACAGGCCGACATAAAGGAGAATGTTGGACACACTTCACATTAATGTCCAGTAAAATGTGTCCCGACAGTTAGGATCTGACAGCGTAGTTTTGCGACTTGCACCATGGCCACGAAGTCAGACTTTCCCACCGGGTCATTCACATACAAGGTTATTCACAAATAGTTTTGAGACTTCTAGAGGAAGATTGCAAGACATGGAGAAAATTGAAACCTATTAGTGGATAGAGCCTCTCTACAAGTTTCGATTCGTAATACGCACCGTGTCGTAGTTGCAGAAGCTACCACTAGGAGGCAGACATGTCAAAAGATATGATGCGCGCATTTTGTATCCTTGGATATCCTAGGTGTGAGACAATTTGTGAAAAAAGAAACTGTTCTCGGAAAGATGCTTCGCATTATTTTGACCGTGAATTTTGATTACTTAAATTAAAAAGAATCCTTTTACTTTCAAAGCCAATAAAGGAAGCACGTCAAAGTTTGGAAACAATATCCAAAAGAATATAAAAACAAGAAAAAACAAAAAATTGAAAGTAATTACGAAAATGCCTGTATTTTGGTTCAGTTATAAATGAACAGCGGAACAAAATCGCACTAGGTCACGAGCATACCGTAATGTGACGTCGTACTGAATGTAAAGACAGTTTACGTAGCTGACAGCTGTCACATTCAGTCTCCGCTGATAGAGTTCCCTGCACGAATAGCGAACGAGCAGCTTTGCTATGACTGATAGGCGTTCATAATCTAATGGCGGACGCCACAACTTACGCGGAACGCCACAAACCGAAACAAAACGCGTAACTGCGTCTTGTAAAAACATTGCCGACATTCACAAAAACACACCCGTCCAAACGAATACGAAAAACACATGCAAAAACAAATACAATAAAATAAATGGATAAGACAGAGAAGGTAATAATTGCTGTTACCGGTGTACTCAACAATGGCAACACTGATTGCGAACACACTTTACAGAAACTACATTTGCTTAAGGAAAGCAAATATTAAAAGAAGTTCACGATATTAGGCAGGTGTGTCTTGAGTGTGTAATGTGAGTTAAAACTTGGAGAGACTGATATATGTCTATTTTCTCCACGTCTAGCAGTTTTCGCGCAGTCATCTTCTGAGCCCGGGGATAGCTGTGAGTACCTCTGTGCACTTTTCTCAACCCTGTATCATATCAACTGGCCCCGAAAATGCAGGGACCCTAGCAGCGGCTGTGCTATGCTCTCTCGTGCCGAAGAGTCGTATCGGAGGCGCCACTATTCGATAATCGACAGGCGCGGCCGCCATCGACAGCGCGGCGAGCCGTCTATCGACCGTCGAGCTGGCCGACGTCGCCTCCGTCGTCGCCGCGTTGCGTGCGAGGGATGGCGCGCCTTTGCGTGCCGCATGCGAATCTGGCCGCCTTATCTGACCTCCGCATTATGCGCGCAGTATTGTAACAGATGCGCGCGGCCTTATTTTAATTTGAAATCAGTTGATGAGACCGGCGGGCCGCGGAACCATAAAACAGCCGCCGGGCTGGGACACGGCCATTACGGTCGCTTATCTGCGGCCGGACAGATGCGCCACGCCACGGCCGGATCTCTAAAAAAAACGGGATGGGACGGGACGAGGCGGCCCGCCCTAAACGAAAGTCGAGTCGCCCGGCAAAAAACTATATGGCGTGCTCCGGGCTTCTCATATAAATGCACCCTCAGCGCCACGCAATTACACGCTTCCTTAAAATGTTGCTCTATTGATAATTAAGCGAGGTCAGGGATTCGAGAGCTCGCTTTTTTCGTAGTGAACACTCGGATCAGACTTAAACAAGACGTTGCATATCTTTATCGTCTCGGAATACAAGTCGACTTTAATTATGCGGTCATTAGTAACCGATTAAATTGCCGGAACGGAGTAAAAAGCTCTACTCGACAATGGACTGATTTAAGTAAAACATACATGTACACGACATGCTATAATTTGGTGCCCCTAATTATCTTTGATCCGTCGTATTAATACAATAAATTTACTGCTGATCAGGCAGGGACGTTGTCGATAACTAGCGGTGCCACGGAAAATCGCCTTGTTATCTGTAGTCCGCGAATCGCACGAAACCGACATTTTGTGGGACTGCCTTCGCTGTTGCTTTCTCAAGGACACTGTCTACGCTGTCGAGGTTTTAATACAAATACCAAAGAGACATTCTATTCCTTTGCCGACACCTGCGCCCAATCAGCATTAAATTACCTGTACCTCTTCCTGAAGAATACTAAGTACTCCTCGAAGTTTCGCGTGTAGTACTTCAACTTCTCTAAAGCTAATACAAATGCGAAGGGTATTTTTTTTTCTTTCGTTGCCTTAGAATGTCGATGCAACGTCTTGTATTATCTTACACTACTGGCCATAAAAATTTCTACACCGCGAAGATGACATGCTACAGACGCGAAATTTAACCGACAGGAAGCAGATGCTGTGTTATGCAAATGATTAGCTTTTCACAGCACTCACACAAGGTTGGCGCCGGTTGCTACACCTACAACATGCTGACATGAGGAAAGTTTCTAAACGATTTCTCATACACAAACAGCAGTTGACCGGCGTTGCCTGGTGAAACGTTGTTGTGATGCCTCGTGTAAGGAGGAGAAATGTGTACCATCACGTTTCCGACTTTGATAAAGGTCGGATTGTAGCCTATCGCGATTGCGGTTGATCGTATCGCGACATTGCTGCTCGCATTGGTCGACATCCAATGACTGTTAGCAGAATATGGAATCAGTGGGTTCAGGAGGGTAATACGGAACGCCGTGCTGGATCCCAACGGCCTCGTATCACTATCAGTCGAGATGACAGGCATCTTATCTGCATGGCTGTAACGGATCGTGCAGCCACGTCTCGATCCCTGAGTCAACAGATGGGGACGTTTGCAAGGCAATAACCATCTGCACGAACAGTTCGACGACGTTTGCAGCAGCATGGACTATCAGCTGCGGTTACCCGGTTATCCTTGACACTGCATGACAGACAGGAGCGCCTGCGATGGTGTACTCAACGACGAACCTGGGTGCGCGAATGGCAAAACGTCATTTTTTCGGATGAATCCAGGTTCTGTTTACAGCATCATGATGGTTGCATCCGTGTTTGGCGACATCATTGTGAACGCACATTGGAAGCGTGTATTCGTCATCGCCATACTGGCGTATCACCCGGCGTGATGGTACGGGGTGCCATTGGTTACACGTTTCGGTCACCTCTTGTTCGCATTGACGGCACTTTGAACAGTGGACGTTACATTTCAGATGTGTTACGACCCGTGGCTGTACCCGTCATTCGATCCCTTTGAAACCCTACATTTCAGCAGGATAGTGCTCGACCGCATGTTGCAGGTCCTGTACGGACCTTTCTGGATACAGAAAACGTTCGACTGCTGCCATGGCCAGTACATTCTCCAGATCTCTCACCAACTGAAAACGTCTGGTCAACGGTGGCCCAGCAACTGGCTCGTCACAATACGCCAGTCACTACTCTTGATCAACTGTGGTATCGTGTTGAAG